>NC_073252.2:172227196-172530227 GCF_029289425.2 Pan paniscus | reverse complement strand
CCAGGATGGCCCCATGGAGACACACACCTTGCCCATCTATCGTTCTAACACCCAACACCAGGCTTCCCTATCGTGGGTACATCTTCCTCTCTCACCAGGCCTCCAACATTTCCTGCATGTGGAGCTTCTCCACAATGTCCTTCTCTCCTGCCTTAGGTTACTACGACCCCCTCAGCCATCCCAGCACTTAAGCCTATTTTGCACTGCCCAAACAAATGACTTTAGTGCAGCATTTGGGGGAAGGGAAGAGAAGGGAAGGGAAAGAGAAAGGGGAAGAACAAACAGGATTCTGCTTCTATGCCATAATTTACAAACCTTTTTAAAGCACCTAACAGATAATTTAAAATCTGGATTTTAAGTCATCAAATATGCTTTGTGAATAAAAAAATAAAATAACATCTCTCCTTGTGACATGTGTGTGCATTTATCTAAAATAAAACAAGTCTCTAGTTGGAATTATTTTGAAATTTAATCTTTCAGTTGCATTCTGTGTCTTTAAAAAGATAAAACTTTAATACAACACTCCCTGAAAACTTCCTTAGTCATTTTTATGAACATACGAGTTGTTTGTTTGTTTTCTTACTTGCTCTAGGTCTGCCTAGTGAACAATTTTTCCCCAATATGAATAACAATAATATCGTTGCCAAGATTTTGCATTGTACTTTGCTATTCTGCCATCACTTCATTTCTTAAACTTAAGGGCCATCTTCTATCTCTTTAAAAAAAAAAAATCTAAACGAAAACTTACTGCTGAAAACATCTGCAACTACTGTCATTTGCTTTTAAGGACTATGCCTAAAGTCGTGAACAATTTAAAAGCACAATTTGCCATATGGATGCTATAGCAGTTATTTGCTCTGTTGCTTAACATAGGAGTGTATTGGATAGATATAACAGCTTTTGCATTGGCACAGAGAAGTAGCAGATTGGCCAAGAGCTACTAAACAGGTGCTCTCTGTAATGGCAATAGAAGATTCATAATCTTCTCTGAGCTTCGTTCTCTACACAATTTTTGAATGTCTATTTCAAAGCTAGGATAGAAAGACTACTCCAAGATTGCTGCACTAATCTCACGTGCACCAGAAACCGAAGGGGTAGAACGTGGTACCTTTAAAATATTATGATGCTGTATCCATTTCATTCTTTGTAATCTATCTCCAAGGACTGTCATTGTCCTTTGGGGTCAGGTCCATTCTGTCCCCATCCCAGACTATTATCATAAATTTCTGTTTTTTCTGTCTCTATGCTTTTGCCTATTCATGCAAACATTCATGAGTCATGTTAGTTCCTACACTTCCAAGGTTAAGAATCTGTTATGGCTCCAAAGTTTTCCTAAAGTAAATCCCAAATACCTTGCTATTACATTGAGGAGACTCCATGATCTGAAATGATGTTTATTTCCAAACTGTTTTTTATTTGAATATTTTAAAATTTTAAGTTATTCTTATTTAT
The DNA here is from genome assembly GCF_029289425.2 of Pan paniscus. NCBI lineage: Eukaryota > Metazoa > Chordata > Mammalia > Primates > Hominidae > Pan > Pan paniscus. The sequence goes on along the minus strand of NC_073252.2, from coordinate 172,528,775 downwards.
TCATGTGTGTCTATCTATCTGCCTTTCAAGTAAGTGTCTACCATAGTTTTGAAATTTGGAATTAGGATTTGATGTCCAAATTCATTCGCCCTTCTTTCTGCTGAAGAAGAAAATATATACACAAGTAAATAGTCAAATGGGAACCAAATCACACTTTTTTATGTTCTAATATCCAATCAAGGAACATGTTATAACCAGATGGAGAATAAAGTTTAGGCCTGACACCATTGTGAGTTACTTTACTTGCACATGAAATTTAGGTTTTGAAGCCAGGCGACTTTTCACCTTTAGGAAGAGCTTTCTGCTTCTTATTGGAGGAATGTTATGGAGGCTGAGGCTGAAGTCTGTTTCAAATACAATGAGGCATTATGATCCCAACTATTAGTGAAAGCCTAAATTAGTCAGTTCTTTGACCATTATTCTTCTGTGGAAATGATGTTATTTTCTGTATTTCATCCGTCGGCCTTACTATTTGAGCCTCTGGTCAACCAGGGATGTCAGCACCATATTTTAGAAAGAAAACAAATATATCAGAGGTTTGCTCCTCCAAAGACGGTACCTAACACTGCTCCTTTCAGAACCTTAAGGGACTCATTAGGATGTGCCACATAACACTTGCTCCCAAGGGACACTGAAATGTGCCAGCACAGATTTCACTAACTTCAGAACCTTGAAGCGTATGCTGAATTTTTGCCTCCATTTTGCCTCTTTCACCACTATTGTCCATAAATATATAGAAACTAATTAAATTTAAAAGACGAGACAAAATATATTATAGAGAATGCCTCATCCTTTATTCAATGCCTGTGGCAAACTAAAATCCAAGAAATAAAGACCCCTTCCCTTTCTAAACTAAAATAAGAAAAATTATCTCCCCACTCTTTTATTTATTTCCGTTTCAGCCAAAAAGATCCCAATCAGGTGCAGCCAGCAGTGGTCTAATAGTAGCTTCCTCCTGGGCCATGTTCCCCCAACATGGGTGTACCCCATCAGCATTTTATTTACAGGTGAATTAACCCAATACTGATGTTCTTATGTTTTCCTTTTTCCAGAGGATATGAGTCAATAGAGCATGACAGAATTTATCTCAAGCCAAATAATGTTTCTCAGATTCATATTGCTATTCCAAGAAAAAAAAAAAAAAAAGAAAATAGTAGGAGTCTAGTATTATCTGGGGGAAAAAGAGAATAACCTAGAAAATATGAAAGATTGGTTTTAGCTTTTCAAGGATGCCAGTCAGCCTACAGATACTTTTCAGAGTTCATATTAGACTCACATTAAGAAAAAATTGTCTTCTGACAGTTGTAACCTCATACTTTTTTAGGACGGAAATTTTATTTATTTATTTTTTTATTTTATCATTATTATACTTTAAGTTTTAAGGTACATGTGCACAATGTGCAGGTTTGTTACATATGTATACATGTGCCATGTTGGTGTGCTGCACCCATTAACTTGTCATTTAGCATTAGGTATATCTCCTAATGCTATCCCTCCCCCCTCCCCCCACCCCACAACAGTCCCCTGAGTGTGATGTTCCCCTTCCTGTGTCCATGTGTTCTCATTGTTCAATTCCCACCTATGAGTGAGAACATGCGGTGTTTGGTTTTTTGTCCTTGCGATAGTTTGCTGAGAATGATGGTTTCCAGTTTCATCCATGTCCCTACAAAGGACATGAACTCTTCATTTTTTATGGCTGCATAGTATTCCATGGTGTATATATGGAATTTTGTTTTAATCATGGAGTAAACTAAGTTTACTCCTCTCCCACATAGTGGCGCATAACACACTGCTCTCATCTTACAAATTTTAGAAATTTGTAAATGTTTAGAAATAAGCAATGAAGATATTTTAAAATGTTCATTAGTAACTAAATACAGCACATCTAGGATTCAGGTCTTTTATAAGGTTCTTATTATTACATGTTCATCCTTCATATTTAAAACAATTTAACTTCTATACATGTTTGAATTATGTGTTCTAGACATTCCTACGTTTAGTAAACTTTAGGCCCTTTCAAAGTACATAGCATCTACTCTGTTTTATTAACAGTGTTCACCAAATTTATAATAGGCAACGCTTTTACTGAAATTAATAGCCTGGAATTTTCAGTGCTCCCAAGCCCTGACTCCTCTCTCTGTATTTTTCTATTTCTAAGAAAATCTCTGATAACCCTGTAGTATAATGGCCCCAGATATTTTCTAGTCTGTAATTCCATAGGATAGTGGTTTCCAAGCATTCTTGCATATTATAATGACCTAGGAAGCTTTTAAAAATACTGATGCCTTGGTTGCATGCCATACCAAGTAACATAGGTGAGAATTAAGCATCTATGGTTTGTAAAGATTGCCAGGTGATTTCAATGTGTAGCATAGGATTTAAAGGCCTTTGAAACCTAAACTTTATTTTTAAATAATTTTATTGATTTTTCCTCTACCTTAATTCAGCAAGATAAATAGCCATCTAGAGAATAGGTTGAAAAGCAAATTAAGATGAAAATCATGAACCAGTAATCAAATAAATGTAAATTGCAACTTCAAATGATATTTTAGACCATTCTAACTAATGAAATAGTTTTTAAAAAATATTGGAACAAATGAAACATCCTATTTATTTTCAGAAAGAAAAACAGGTCATCTACAAAATGGCTTTGGGCTTTTCAATGGCAATGCTGAAAAATAGAAAATAGTGAAAAAGTATCTTCAAAATTCATAAGAAGAAAACATTTCCAGCCTAAAAGTTTCTACCAACTCTAGCTATACATTAAGTGTGAATGCAAAAAAACAGACATTTATGAACAAGGACTCTCTCAAAACCTTCATAGCCTTATGCAGCATTTGTCAAAACATTACTGGAGAATATGTTCCACTAAAATGAAGAAATAAACCAAGAAAGAAGTATGGGACCATGAACGAGGATCCCACAACAGAAAGCTATGGAAGTAATTCCTAGCGTGATTGGGAGGTCATAGAACGATTGCTTTGAACCAGAGCAAAACATTCTCATTACATTCCTCTGTAAATCCAGAGGAAGGTAAAGTTCATAGAGAACCTGATGGATCTGTACATATTGAATCAAAACTTAGACATTTCAGGGCTTGTCGATAAGTTAACAATTCATGTGGAGAAAGCTATGTGAAATATTATATATGAAGCAATTGCCAATATCAGGAAAATGTTCTGCAGGAAAGGAAAAAGTAAGCATAACATATTCTATTGTTTGGCTGGGGTAAATATCTACCTTGTCATATTAATGTAAAAAGTGAATATTGGTCTAACAAAAAAGACCAAGCCTTTTTTCATACTGAAATATTGGATAACAGGAAGACAGAAAAAAGGCTTGTATTAGTAGAAATAGGGATGATGTATGAAAAAAGGCTAAATCTTTATCTTCTTTGTGGGCATCAGAAGATGTGACTAAAAAAAAACATATTATGTAGAGAAATTGAGGTAAATATCCGAAGAACTGATGATTAAATAATTGAAGTAATTATCTCTGAAAAAGAGAGAAACAGAAATAAGTCAAGGGGCTAGTAGGCATTTTTGTAGCAAACCTTGTAAAATCAATTTACTTAAAAATTACGCTCAGGTTAAAAAAAAAAACAAAGAAATTAGTCTTAGATATTAGTTTCTGTATGTGGTGTTCTCCGACTAACTTACATAAAGTGTAACTCAGAGCTATTTTAGCCCCTAGCACAAAATATTTTTACGTTTCTATTTATACAGGTATCTGCCTAATAACAAAGTTTGTGGCCAGATAATGAAATGGTTTGAATGCCATATAAACAAGATGGTGGGAAAAGAATGATTTCTAGAATCAGAGCAATGGTTCACGTTCTAAATGTGCTACCTACTGGCATCTTACGTAGGGTCACTGTGCTTTAATTCCCTAAAATGTTAATGATGGAATATTACCCTCTCTCAGAGTTACTATGGATTAAATATCTATGAATCAGCTAATGTAGTGCCTGGCAGCAAGAAACTTAAAACAATTTACCAATTTCTGCTCCTCCTTCTCTGCTAGATGATAATCTTTTTGTGTCTTCTTCAGTTTTGTATGCAAAGGCTTTGGATATTTAGTAAAGGAATGAATAAATGGGCCTTATAAAAATAAAAATCCTTGGATTTATGATGAATACTAAGTCGGGCATTAATAAGAAATTTCCAGAATGGAGGAGTGAGAAACTCAATAAGTTCACTTCTCCAAAAAAGCAATAAAAACACTGGCAAAATTGTCAAGATTAACCGTTAGAACTTTTAAAATTGATAAAAAGCTTACAACAACCTGAAGAGTGTTTATTCAAGAAAAACTGATGAATTTCTGTAAGAACAGAAGGGATATTAATTTCACCGACCTTCCCAGTTCCACAGCAGCCTTGCAATCCAGCCACCCCTAAACAGCAGAAGTTGTAAAACCACCAGAGCTGGCTGACCAAGTTTGGAATTCCTCAGAAGGTCCATCCCCAGAGCTTTGTCAGTATTCTGCCTGTCTGGTAGCTCCCTGGAAGAGCCTCACTCAAAGGGCTTTCCATTATTTGACTTGACTAAGAACTCACTTGGTGGGAAAAATTTCTATCTCTAGGGCATTTGTGGAAAATAATTAGAAGATTGTTTAACATTGTAGCTGCCTAAGGCTGTGACACTAGTTGGGACAAGTAAGAGCCTGAACAAAAATTATAAAGGACCTGGAAAATTCTATGTTCTTAGGCAGCTCTGAAAAGCTCTAACATATCCTTGCAGTCTGGAGTTTACATATGCACATAGGGCTGTGTGCATGTCGAGGGAAGTCCTCGGAGAGTCCCAGTATCTCACCTCTGGTGGACATCAGGCTCTGTGCAAGCAGGAAGTGAAGGGTAAGGTAGAGTTGTAAACTGCCTGAGCACTGAAGGCATGTCCCCAAACCCATGGAAGACCCTTGGCAAGAGTGGAAGATTTATTGGCTCAAGCCTTTAAAGAAATCTCTAATCAAATATTAGTTTACCACTAAGCTCACTAAATGGAGATTTCACTGGCTGTGCACTCTAGGGAAATGAAAACTTTACCATATTGGTCCAGGTAAGTCACTAAAGAACAAACAACAACTGCAAGAAAAACCAGCAACAACAAACTTTGGATTGGAGGTGGGAAGGCCTGGTTTCCAGAGTTGCCACTTTATGTTACCTAAAGTATTCAATTTTCAACAAAAAAAAATATGAGACATGCAAAGAAATATAAAAGTATAGCCCATGCAGCGGGGAAAAGATCAATAGAAACTATCCCTGAATGAGCTTAGAAACTGGACTTACAGCATCAGGCATTACAGAGCCATTAGAGACATCTAGATTTTAAAAACTAAGACCAAGAGAGGTAAAAAAATGATCAGCATCAGTGTTCCTTGTGAACCTTGTGATTCTCAGTACATATTGTTGTGTGGAATTATTGCTTCAATTTTAAGCATCTGTGTGTGTGTGTGTGTGTGTGTGTGTGTGTGTATGTATATATATATATATATATAATGGAATAATAATAATGGAATGCAAGGAATTATTTGAAAATGTTTTAGATGAGTCTCTAAACAGCCCTTATGTTTTAATCTCTTTTTCAGGCCCTCCAGTTAATGTCACATGCAACATATTCATCAACAGCTTCGGCTCTATCGCAGAGACGACCATGGTAGGCATTTTACTTTGCAACAAGTTTCACGCTAGAGTAATCTGTAATTACATTAATGGCAACATTTTATGTAATTTAAAACCCAAATTAATATAACAAGATTTTAAAACGTAAAATTAATAGTATAATTAAATTACAGTCACCTGCAGGTAATAACATTTCAGTTAGAGATGGTATATTAGAGTATATAAATATAAGTGAAAACAACATTCATTTTCCCCATTCAACAAACTAATATTAAACTTCAAATTAAAAGCTAAAATGTCACCATAGCAATTATTTTTTTCCAATAATCTTTAATATCCAGACATAAGCAGAGTAGTAAATACTTACGTTTACTCTGTACCCCACTTACAAATTTGTTTATAATGTTATTTTAAATATTCAATTCGATTACTTTTTCAAATGAATATAGTATTTGCCAAAACATTATACTTAGAGATTTTATCAACTGTATTTGAAAACATTTTGTATAATCAAGTTATTAAAGCCAGAAAAACATAAAAATTGTCATTACAGACCAAATTTCTTCTGTCTTAAATTTTATAGCTTTTTCTAAAGAGCACATGGTATCTCTACTTTGCCCTTTAGCTTTTATTGGGCAATTTAACTGTAATAAAATGCAGAAATAGACACATGAACCACTGAACATCTATAAAATTGTCTAGCAGCCAATTTTATTTTTTTTGGAAACTGTATAGATGATGATTCTTAAATTAGCTAGAATTATCTTTGTAAATTTAGTAAGTATAGTTTGTGATACTTCTCAAAGTTAATATTAACTAAAAGATGATATGAAATACCTAAGGATTTATTAGTTTAAAAAACCAATATTAGAGAATTATGTTCTGTTTACTTAGAATAGTAAATAGGTAGTAAATTTTCTAGGAAAAACTATCTAATATGCAAATTTTTTACATATATGAGGGTGTAAAGTGTGTGTAGAGGTGTGTGTGAGTGTGTGTTGGAATCCATCTCAACAGGAAGAGGCTTTATACAGGCATCATTTAAAAAAAAAAGCTGTTTCCCTCATGTATGCAATATAAGTCATTTACCAGCATCTCTGTGATTCTATTCAAAGTTAGTATAGCTTAACTACAATAAGCATTTGTGGAAAAGAACCGAATTTAAATTTGGAGGCATTATATAGAATTATCTTCAATATGATACAATCTAAGTTAACATGAATGTGTGTATATGAATGTAAACGCAGAGAAGACGTATGTCATTTGGTTAGAAACAGTCTGCTTCTGGTGCAATTTCTTCTCTAAAGTGGCTATAATCCTGTTTTAGACTTTGATATATTCTAGATTCTTGTGGAAAAATTGGCCCTGATTTATACCCAACATTTGTACATATTCAGTCCATAAAATCCACAGTTGAAGGAATCACTATTGGCTTTGTTCTATTTAGGCTTCTCAAATTGTATTTCCAGCCCTGGCAATTTTCTCATTTTGTTTCTATACATGTGTAATCCTAAAAACCTGGAAATATACTTCTCTATATTTTTCTTTTACATAATTGCTTCCATGAAATACTTCCCACAGCAATAGCTGGAAAGATTTAAAGTCTTACCCATCTTTATGGGGTAGGGAGGGAAGGGACTTGGAAAAAAGAGAGGGCATAGGCAGATTTCCTTCCCATTAAGACTTAAAGATTGCCAGTTTTCTGAAAGTGCCTTTTTAATGACATAATTCATCAGTCTACCACTAAAAGTGTTATAACACAATCTATAAGATGGCTACACCAGTTAAATTTCTTACCTTAACAATTTTAGCCAGACTTTATAGAATAGCATTCTGCAAAAGCTTGCAGGATATTGCAAACACACTCTCACCATAAGTTTTATTTCTCTCCTTCAGCATGCAAGCCTTTCCTTACCTACATACTCCATCATTACGTATTCCTTTTGAAATCACTTTGAGCATCTATCACTCACTTCTTCACAGTCTCAAGCAGTGTCAATGAACATTGTTCAAATATCCCAGAAGTTAAGTATTAAAAACCTAATCATGTCCACCTTGGTATTTTTCTTTTTATTCTTCCAAATTTCTAAACATATATCATTTCCATTAAAATGATCAGATTCAATATTTATTAATTTTTAATGGTATCAGCTAAAATAGCTGTGATTTTGATGTTCATCTATATAGGTACAAAGAAAATTAGAACTTGTTAGTATATTTCTATCATAAGAATCATAAAATGTTTTGCTCCCACTTGGTTAAGTTGTTGTATTTTATTCACAGGGTCCACTATCACAACTCTACAACAAAACTTTATCTCATTATTCTATTGCTGTATTTTTTTAATTCAGTAAAAATGCTAATATATGTGTTAATGTATTTTTTAAACTTATTCACACTTCTTACGCTGAATATAGTTTACTTCTGTTCTTTTTTTTTTTTTTTTTAGACGGAGTCTCTGTCGCACAGGCTGACTTCTGTTCTTATAATACAAATAATTTAATTCAACTAAGGCAGTCAATTAAAATTGAGAGGATGGAATCTCAAATTATCTGTAATCATTAATGAATATATTTATGTCTGAGAATTCATATTTAAAATAAAACTACGTAATTATCCTCTTCCATATGTGTCTGCTTAACAAGAATCTTAACTGTCTTCAATGTCTTTACTGACTAAATATACTGAGCTCCCTCTGCTGGTCTAGTCTATAACTGGTATGCCTCACTTTTAAATACAGCTCTCCCATTTGAGGTTATTCTTTAATCCTTGGGAAAATTTCTCTATTAGATAGTCTACTTTTCAGGCCACTTTTTGTTAATTAAGTTAATTCAAACAATGTATTTTTCATATTTTTCTCGCACAAATTTAAAAAAAAGCGTGTGCAGTTTAACAATATAAACTCAAATCTCTTTTTAGCTGTTAAACTCCTTTCCCAATATTGTTAATCTGATTAATTTCATGTAGTACCAACCATTCTCAGAGTACAGTTTCATTACTTTACACATAGTCACCAAACTTTTTTCTACAAATATTATGAGCATTTTAACTTCCCTATTTCCCTCATATTTGAGTCATAATGAGATTCTTTAAGGACTTGTTCCGCCTCAATTATTTCAAGTTCACATTCTTCTTAAACAGATAATGATGTAACAACTACTGGAAATTCCCGTTCTTAAAAATATTAAATTAAAAATAAAACTAGTTTACCATCATTACTGTTTGGGAACATGGTCTTGGCGAGAGAGGCACATCTGTCCTGCCTTTTAAACTGTGATGATAAAAGAAGCACGTGATTATTTCAATGAGGGGAAGCTTAAGATCTCCACATTAAGTGGCTTTTATATGAAGTGTGCTCCTGCAAACCTATGATGAGTTGTGGATAAGGCTTATGTGCCAGGATGAAAGCATTTGTTAAGTTGGGTTTAACAATGCAAAGAAATGCAAATGCAAAGAAAACCTTTAAGCAAAGGTTTTCTTTGGAAATATACACAAAAACCCAATTGGAATTTGATGCATACACACAGACCTGGCTGGTCTTCAGGGTGTCCACAGAACAAAAGAAAAGATTGGGGTTTTATTGGTTAAGAGAAAAGTTTTGTAAAATGTTTCGAAAGAAAGTTCATTGGCCTAGAGAAGTTCTTCCAGCTTTGGCAAGCTGTAATTGTTGAGTGATGGTGGTAGGTAAAACTAATCTTGGTGGAAGGTAAACTAATCTTTGAGGCATGGAAGGTAGCAGTTACATGGAAGCAGTTACTAGGTCAAATGGGTTTTAAGATATAGCAAGTTATTTCTGCAGCTGGGCTTGCCAGACAGTTCCTGGAGCAGGAGCTTTGTGACCTGAGTGCTTTTTCCCCATGGTCCTTAACTCCCGTCTAGTTGGGTATGACTGTAATAACCCCAAGTCACATCATTAATTTTCACAATTGAGACAATGGAATATTACATAGCAACAACATGGATATTTCTCATAAACATAATTATGAGCTAAAGAAAACAAACACGATAGAATATGTACCAATTACTTCCGTTTGTATGAAGTTCAATAACATGAAAAAATCAATTCTGATGATAAAAGACTTCTGAATTCTGAAAGACTATCTTTGGTCGGGGGTGGGAGGTAGTTGGTAACTGATTGTGAGGAGGTACCACGGAGCCTTCTGGGTACCAAAATTGTTCTATTTTTTGATCTGGGTAGTAGTAACACAGGTATATGCATATGTCAGAATCTTTTAATGGACACTGCAGACTTGTGTATGTTATGAATGGCTGTTATATCTTAATTCAAAAGATTATTTAAAAGTAAACAAAAACCTTCACAAATTTAAAATTTAACACGCCAAGTGTGTCAGGCAGAGCATATCTATTCGGTGATCACAGGTGAGAACGTTAGAAGTTAGACAAAAAGCTTTAAATGAAAGCTTTTATTCTTCATCAGAAACAGTCTGCAGGACTATGAATGTCTACAGCATTAATATGTGATTTCTCTAACCCTATGCCTTCCAGTACTTAAACTACCTAGTTATAAGAACCAAAAATGAATAATCTTGAAGAAAAAAATCACTGAGATGATAAGCAGCTTCCATGATATAGGTAAAAGGGAATTCCATTTGATCTGATCTGGGGATGGGGGCTGGCTATAGGTGGTCCAGATGTTCTCAGCTAACTGTCAAACTTTTAAGAAAAACTCCAAAATAGAAATATGTATATATATACACACACTACGAAGCATAACTATGACAGAAGCAAGTAAGAAATTTCCATCATAGAAGCACCTTATGGGACTGGCTACACCCATGATGACATTAAAAACCCATTATTTATTTTAAAATTTGAAAAAGAGAGAAAACAATCACCCATAATGCCCCCACACAAACCCAGCACTATTAGCAGTTAGCTGCATTTATATTTACTTCTAAATGTTTTGACTGCACATTTTTTTACATGGTTTATGCATTCATTCATTCAGTGAATGTTTTTGTGGGAGCATATAATGAACCAAACATTTTGCTAAGCACAAAGGATGATGTAATCATTTTATTCTGACAAATCACTTTTTTACTTATTACTGAATCATAAACTTTTTTCCATTATAAAGATAAAATAATGAGCCTCCTTTTCCTAACTTTTTATTCAATACATATGCAAAAAAGTGCACAAATTATAGGAGTGAAGTACAGTGAATTAATACAAAGTGCACACATTCATGTAACCACACTCAAGTCAAAAGTAGCATCCCAGAGCCTGCTTATATCCCTTTTAAATCCTACCCCTCACAGTCTCCACAGTAGTTTGGGCATGTATATACAGTAGTACAGTATTTTTAAATGAACATATTGGTTTTATCTATCTTCAAAAAACAGATGACTCTCCATCTTGTTACACATATGTTAGAAAGTTAGAGAATTGTGCTGCTATGTGATTTAAATCAATATTTATACATTGAACCATTACTTTTCACCAGTGCCCATAAAATAAACCATTTTTATAAAATGAGAACAAAAAAGATGAGACATTTTGGGTTAATAGTTTTTCAGGTGTCGGTGTACATAGATGCATGGCACATTGGAAGGAAGGATCTGAGGGTCCAGTGTGATCTCACAGAAGTGTCCAAACCTACAGTTTTTCAATTTTCATACAAATGATAGGCTCACATTTTACTTGCAACAGTAAGCACTTATATATAAATGCTACTTTAAATTATTGAGTCATTAGATTCTCGAGAGATACCTAAGCCAATACAGCATAAAAAATGATATTATCTATCTATCTCTCCATATATCTATATATATGTTAAGGGAATCTTTAAACTACTAGACATTCTTTTTGAAGTATTTTTTATTAAAAAAAAGTTACAGGCATACCAAGATGCATGGATTATAAGTTACACTAAAAAAAACTATCACCATCTTAAGAAATTAAACAGTACAAATACATGAAACTTCCTTTCTTAAGGTAAGCTTTATTCCTGAGTTTGATATTAAGATATAAATGTTCATTCTGTATGTATGAAAATATAATCAAAATGACCATATTGAAGTATCCACATGTAGCTTAGTTTGGCTTCATTTTTCAGGTATAAATTTATGTTTTTTTGAGATACTCCATGCTTGTATATGTAGACAAGGTTTTTTTCATTTTCATTTCAGTATTTCATAATATATTTATCCATTCTACTTTTGCTAGACATGTAGGTTGTTTCTAATGTTTTCAATACTACAGATCATCTCTGCATTGAAAATCATTGCATAGGGCGGATCACCTGAGGTCAGGAGTTCAAGACCAGCCTGGCCAACATGGTGAAACCCCATCTCTACTAAAAAAACAAGAATTAGCCGGCAGGGTGGCAGGAGCTGGTAATTCCGGCTACTCGGGAGGCTGAGGCAGGAGAATTGCTTGAACCCAGGAGGCGGAGTTTGCAGCGAGCTGAAATGGTGCCACTGCACTCCAGCCTGGGCTACAGAGCCAGACTCCCTCTCAAAAAAAAAAAAAAAATCATTGTGTATTACCTTCTAATATAGTATATATATGCAAGCTATTCTACAGGGTGTATTCCTAGGAGTGAGATTACTTGGTAATTACTTGGAAATTACTAAATTGCTCCCCATTCAAATTACTAAATTGCTCTCCAATGTGGTCATTCTGTTTGAAGCAACTATTAGCAATTTTATGAGATTTCCTATTGTTTTACATGTTCTCCAACACTTAGTATTTACCCACTTCTAATTTTTTACTTACATAATGGTTGTAAAGTTGGATTTAATTCCTGCTTATCATGTACTTCCTTGATAAACAGTGAGGTTAAGCATTTTAATAAATGATTCAGATGTTCTTTATGCAAAATGCTTCTTAATATATTTTCTCCATTTAAGGTTGCTTGTTTTTATTATACACACACAATTAACACATACACACACAATATTCTGAAGATGAATACTTTGTCAGCTATATGCATTTTAAACATTTATTCTACTCTTCAAGGCATTCTTTTTGATGTATAAATAATTTTAATTCACAAAATTTAACCTTGTTTGCTTAATACTCTATGCTTCTTTGCCATAAGAAATTCTTCTCTCACCCAAGTGCATAAAGATATTTTCTTATACTATCTGATAAAAGAGTTTTGCTTTCTTGTTTAGGTTTTAGTCCCCTTGGAGTTTTGTACAGTTGTATATGTATACGTACATGTAATTTGTAAGGTAGGCATTTATTTTCATTTCACAATTGAATGATTACTTCCAATAATTTGTAATGAAATTTAATGGGTCGGTTTCAAGTTCTATGCTAATGATCTATTTGTCTATGCCTGCACTGATATCACGTTGTCTTGTTTAGTACAGTTTATATTAGACTTGATATTTAATAGGACAACTTACCAAACACACAGTTTAAAAATTCTGTTTAAAGTATTAATTAGTATTCTTGGGAGATTGGCTTTTCATAAAGTTTAGAATTATCTTGTCAAATTCCACAAAATAAACTTGAGTTGAATATAAAGATGAGCACTGGGGAAACTGTCATCTCAAACTACTGAGTCTTTCTGTCCATGAATACGATGCATCACTCTCTTTATTTAAATATTATTAATATCATTTAACAAAGGCATATGCCTCATAAATTCTTGCATATCTTTTAGATTTAATTATTTATACTTCATTATCAAAATAGGCTTTTAAAATTATAACCTTTTAGTTATTTTTTAACACTTCATTGTCAATACATAAGAACATGATTATTTTTTACATTGCCCAAAATACTCTCATTTTAGTCCTCATGCTTTATAATTTCTTCATATAATTACACCACCTAGGAATAGTAACATGTTAATTTCTTCCTGTCAGTACTTACACACTCTGCCACTTTTTCTTGTCTTGATGTTTCAACAAAAGCAACGTTAAATGAAATTGAGTTTGTTCCTGGCTTTAAAGAGAATATTTCTAATGTTTCCAAAATAAATATGGGTTTGCTTGAGTTTGCTATAAATATCCTTTATCAAAATTCAAAGTTCTCTCTACCATACTTTCTGAAGAATATGAAAAGCATTAAATACAAAACAAACATAAAATAGGTATTAAGTGTTCTAATCCATGAACATAGTATATCAATTTATTTGCCTTCTTCAGTTACTCAGTTACTCAGAACTATGTTTTTCAGGGGTTGTCATATCTCTTAGTTTTTTCCTAAGTATGGATGCATGCTTGTAAATATTATATTTTTAAAATAACCTTTTTATTTTAGAATAGTTTAGGTCTACAAGAAATTTGCAAAGGCAGTACAGAGAATTTTCCTAGATCCCATGCCCAGTTTCCTCTATTATTACCATGTTACATTAGTTAGGATGATATATTTGTTAACATTTGTGAACAAATATTGATGCATTATTATTAATTAAGGTCTGTGCTTTTTGGATTTCTTTAGTTTTTACTAATGTTATTTTTCTGTCCCGTTATCCTATCCAGGATACTACATTATATTTAGTCGCCATGTTTCCATAGGATCCTCTAGATTGTGAAAATTTTTTACATTATTTTTTATAATCTCAACCTGAGTATTAGTCAGGTATTTTGTAGAATGTCTCTCAATTGGGTTCATAGATATTTTTCTTATGAATAGATTAGATTATGAGATTTTTGGAAGGAAGCCCACAGAAGTAAAGTACAACTCTCATTACTTTTTATCAAGAGTAGATACTATCAATATGACTTATTATTGAATATGTTAAGCTTGATTACAGGCCTGAGGTGGTATCTGTCTGATTTTTCCATTGTAAAGTAACTCCTTTTTTTAACCTTCACTGTGCTGTTCTTGTCATAGTCTGTTTTGCATTGCTATAAATGAATACCTCAGGCTGGGTAATTTATAAAGAAAACAGTTTTTTGGCCCATAGTTCTGTAGGCTGTTCAAGAAGCATGGCACCAGCATCTACTTCCACTCATGGCAGAAGTAGGAGGGGAACGGGAGCCAGCATGAGGAGATTACAGGACGAGAGTACAGGAAAGAGAGAGAGGGAAAGGTGCCAGACTCTTTAACAAGCAGTTCTTGCGGGAACTTATATAGTGACAACTCATTGGTTACCATGGGGACAGCACAAAGCCATTCATGAGGGATCCACCCCCGTGACCCAAACATCTCCCACCAGGCCCCACCTGCAACACTGGGGATCAAATTTCAACACGAGATTTGGAAGGGGCAAATATCCAAACTGTATCAGCACTCTTTGAAAGTAAGTCACTGTATGTAGCCCCACTTAAGGGGATAAAGAGATTATGTTCCACCTACCTGAGGGAACCATTTCTGCATATTATTTGAGATTCTTTGATAGAGATTTATTCCTTCCCATTTATTTATTTATACAATAATTTATTCATATCAATATAGACTCTTGCACATTTATTTTATGCTTTGAGTTAAAATTCTAAGCTATGTTATTTAATTTGCTGCTCAAATTGTTCAGTTTGGCCACTGGGAGTTTATTCCCTTAGTTTCTGTGTCTCTGACACATTCCTACCACTTTGGTTTTTGAGCATTTGTGTTCTGTAAATATAAGATGTTCCAGACTCATCTTGTATTTTTCCCACCCCAGCTATAGATCAGTCATTTCTCCAAGAATTCTTTTTCTTTTAATTGGAGAATGGTACTAGAAACCCAGATCTGATCACCAGATGTGTTCATTGCTACAGAGGTTTCATTGCGTCTAGGCTTCCCAGCAGACAGAGCTTGGAAGTTTGTGTGTGTGTGTGTGTGTGTGTGTGTGTGTGTAAATGTTGTATTTTAAATTTTATTTACCAATTGTTTCTAATTAATATATGGGCAAACAATAAATTTTGCAATACTGACATATTCTCAACTTGATAACTTAATTCAATAGTTCTAGTACTTTTCCAATTTTTTGTATTTTCTATGAATATGTTAATGCAAACTGTTAAGACAGTTGTACTTTTCCCTTTCCAATCCCTCTTACCTTATTGCACTGGTTCAGAACTCCTGTACAATGCTAAATAACAATGGAGAATGGCTACCTTTGTCTTTTTGTTTTTTGACATCATTTGAAAAGCGCACAGCATTTCACAATTAAGAATGGCATTTGGCCGGGCGCGGGGGCTCACGCCTGTAATCCCAGCACTTTGGGAGGCCGTGGCGGGTGGATCACGAGGTCAGGAGACGAGACCATCCTGGCTAACATGGGGAAACCCCGTCTCTACTAAAAAAAATACAAAATATTAGCCAGGGGAGGTGACGGGTGCCTGTAGTTCCAGCTACTCGGGAGGCTGAGGCAGGAGAATGGCGTGAACCCGGGAGGCGGAGCTTGCAGTGAGCCGAGATCGCGCCACTGCACTCCAGCCTGGACAAAAGAGCGAGACTCTGTCTCAAAAAAAAAAAAAAAAAGAAAAAAAAGAATGGCATTAACTGTAGGTTTCCCATAAATCCTCCTTATTAGATTGAGTTTACTTCCACTGTTGTTTGCTGAGATGTTTTATTATGAAAAGGAATTCAATTTTATTCAATGCTGTCTGAACATTCATTTAAATGATTTTTTCTCCTTCACTCTGTTAATATTATTAATTATATTGATTTATTTCCAAGTAGTAAATCCTTCTTGCGTTCCTTGTATAAATCTCATTTGACCATAATTTATTATTCTTTTTATATATTGCTAGATTTAAATTTCCAATATTTGGTTTAGGATATTTGCTACTGTGTTAACTTTGGATGTTGAACTATTATTTTCTTACAATGTCAAGAGTGGCGTGTGGTATCAGTATTATGCTGGTTTCCTAAAACTATGTTGAAAGTGTTCCTTTTTCTTCTACTCTTTAAAATGGTTCATGTAAAATTGATGAACTGTTATTTCTTCCATGAGTGTTTATTAAAATTCACCAGTAATGCCATCCAAGCCAGTCATTTTATTTGTGTAAAGGTTTTAAGTTCCAAGTTCCATTCCTTAGATATAAAACTATTCGGTTTTTCATAGCATCAGTTTTGTAATAGTTTTGTTTTTCAATGAATTTTTCCTTTCCTTGTCAAATTATTTACATACACTTACCACATCTTATCTTGCAAGATGAGAAGTCTTTGTAATGTTTCCAATTTTATTATTCTTACGGGTAATTTGGTTTTCGCTCATTTTTTAAATTAGTTTATATATGGGTGTATTTTTATTCGTTCTGATAGATATTTTTGCTGTTTTCTGAATTTATAATTAATGTTTATCTTCTATGAATAATAATAGTTCGTTTTTGTCTCTTCATTTGTTCTTTCTGCAGAAACCACTATACTGTATATTCTGATTGCTTTCTCTATATCTTAATCTCTCTGTCAGAGTTTCTATAATATCTCTTTATATTTCTGTGTTTCTATCTCTTATACTTCTATATTTAAGAATTGTCTTTGGTAAATAACTTACTGGAAATTCATAAACATCCCAAATAACTTATAATTCATATCAATCCATTTTAGATTCCTTCACTGAAAACAATTTAATGACTTACATAAAGGCAATTTATTCACAGCCTGTGATGATATTTTCCTGTGCTACTTTATTTGGCTTTGTTGGAATTGCCTTTTCTCCTTGTGCTAATTTGTCATACTTCAATGACATACTATTATTTCATCCAATTTACTTTTAAGTATCCTTTTTCTTTTTTTAATATTTTGTTTAAAGCCATGAATATTTATTTAAAATTTTGTAATACAGTGTCCATAGGGCAGCAGTTCTCTGTGATATGCTCATCATTGTATCATTAACAGCTAGCAACATGCTCAGCATAAAGTAGCTCTTAAGTTTATATTGTCAAATATATGTAAGCATGTATTTATTCTGGCCAAAAAAGACTATTTTTTTCCAAAAAGAGAACTTCATTATTGTGTCCTTGACACAAGTGGATAAACTGCTATTTTTACTGCTTTGCAATATGATCTGTTTCTGAATTCTGAGTCCTGATCATTGTCATAAATCAATGCTACAGTCTCTAAAATATGAATTAAGCAGCTAATTGTACAATCAAGTTAATGTTGGATAATATAGCCTTAATGAACTTGGCTTTTTTATTCAAATCTTTCAGTGTAATTCTATAATCTTTCCTCTAAAAGCATTTGCTCTTTCATGCATGTTTATAGAAAGATAGTTTTGTGAAAAATGCTGAAATGTTTATGGAGAGTTCTCCATGATAAGAAATTAGAGTTCCCGGTGGCTCACGCCTGTAATCCCAGCACTTTGGGAGGCCGAGGCGGGCGGATCACGAGGTCAGGAGATCGAGACCATCCTGGCTAACACGGTGAAACCCCGTCTCTACTAAAAATACAAAAAATTAGCCGGGCGTGGTAGCGGGCGCCTGTAGTCCCAGCTACTCAGGAGGCTGAGGCAGGAGAATGGCGTGAACCCGGGAGGCGGAGCTTGCAGTGAGCCGAGATCGCGCCAATGCACTCCAGCCTGGGCGACAGAGCGAGACTCCGTCTCAAAAAAAAAAAAAAAAAAAAAAAAAAAAAAAGAAATTAGAGTTCCTATTTATATAGTGATCCAAGAATAATTTTCAAAAATCAAAAATATTAGGGTGCAACTATTTCATAAATAGGCTAGGTTTTACAGTAATTTTTATCACAATTGAAATAAAATGTAATTTGAAGAAAAGTCCATTTTTTTCTGTTCTTTTGTAAACTTTCCCTAAAATGTGCCATTGGTCCTTTTTATCTAATGCCAATGGGTTAAATTCTTATAAAGGTACATTTATTCACTATTTGTAAGTACCATAATAGCATTCAGTGGCTATTCCTATGTCATTCATATTCATAAATTCAACAATGCTCATGTAGGATATTATTAGA
Organism: Pan paniscus; assembly: GCF_029289425.2. NCBI lineage: Eukaryota > Metazoa > Chordata > Mammalia > Primates > Hominidae > Pan > Pan paniscus. Next base: position 172,510,336 of record NC_073252.2, on the reverse strand, counting down.
TTGATGCTATTTCAGTTCTTTTGGAACAGCCTGAAAGTATCCTGCTATCCTTTTAACGTTAAAATTACATCTGTTTACATCTTATCCTCCTTCTCTTTTTTTTCTTACTTTGAGTTATAGGTAAAGCCAAACCAAATATAGAAATGGCATGGATCTGGAAGATTTTTAATTCCATGCATGAGTAACCAGTGATTGGCAGAATGATTGTGCTCTCATCTATCACATATAAGCGTCAATCAGAAATGGGTTTATTTATGGGGATGCTTGCCAAAGATAAGTATGCATGAATGTTATACACTTTGGTGACCCCATCAGGCATATGAATAAATCTCTGCTTAATGAATTCATCCACCAAATCATCCTTATAATCATCATGCTCAGAAAGGGACTGTCTACAGATCCTGTTCACAAAGGTAAAAATCTCATACAGAATATCATAGAGAATACAATTGTTTATTAGTGCTATAATGTTGTTAAAACAGTGTTAAAAGGCACATTTCCAATTCTGTGGAGGGAAATGTCAAGGAGAAACTGGTGCTAATGACAACGAAAAAAAAATCTGTATCCTGAGAGAGAGTCGTCAGGCACAGACCTCTATAAGCTATCTCCTTTATCAGACTGTATATCACTGTAGAGTTTCCTTTCGACAAGTAAATTTAAAAATTGCATTTTTAAGGCATTTGAAATATTTGGGCTGGGAAAGAGAAATAAAGATTGTAGAGTTAAATGTAATGGCAAAGATATGTGTCAAATTCAACTCTTCTCTTTTCTGCCTCCTCTTTATTTGCAATGGAAAATGACCATTACTTGGTCAAGGATCTCTCTAGAGGAAGGTATCGTAGAGATCAATTAAACACTTCTCTTGGCCACCTCTCATAACATAGAAATGATCAGATTATCATGAACAGATCACAGCAATGCTGTTCCTCTTCATTATATTCATCATCATCACATTTTTCTAAGAGAATTTGATTTTCTGAAAGAATCCTCTCCAAAATGTCATTTCAGCCTCTCAAGATAAAATGGGCAGCAAGATTGGGAATTGTGTTCTCTAAGATGATTGGCACTAGTCATAATGTGTTACTTAGTTATGAATCTAGCATGTCAATTAGTGTTAAGTTCTTGGCAATCAATTTAAATTGCAGATAGCTCTTCAGCTCTTAGGCTGAATCTCTGACAGATGTGTGAGTTAATATTAACACTGTAGCTCTCTGGACCGTTCAAACGGCATATTTCTGTTGCTGCGATGAGACTTCCAGGTTACCCACAAAACAACATGCCAACTAAATGCTTCAGAAGGATTCAAACATGCCAGACTGACAAGAACCTGGGGCTGTGCCACAAGTGTCCTGTCAAGTAGAACAGATGCACGCAAGAGTTAAGCCTTCCTTGTTACTTAGGAAGTCAATGAGAAACTGAAAGATTCCTTCTCAACAATGACATATGTATATCAAAATGAATTTCGTTCTTAAAAATTTGGTTTTAAAACAAAAGAGAAGTTATTCTCAATCTCATCAAGGAGACTTGATAACATAAGCCATTTGTTCTATGGAGAACATGAAGAAACATGGATTTACTGGCACAAAGGTAGTACTATAATCTGCAGCATCTTTTCAAAAATTTTAGTAGTTTCTTGGAATATTGCCAACACTCCAGAGGCTAGATAAAGCATAAGACAAATAATCTTGTCACAAGATTATATTAAGAGGCATAATTAACAAAAATGAGCTTATAACATATATTAACATTAAGAAGATAAACTGAAAATATTCACTGATGAATCCTGGGCAACCTTCACCCACAAAACCCATTCACTTTACTATGGATATTAATGAAGTATTAATTTCCTCCTACGGTAAGGAAGACATTTGGGAGTGCTTCCTTCTCCATTAAGTCTTCCAGCACTTCTGGGACTCTTTTCTATCGTCAAACTTTTGGAATAGTGAAGAATTACTCTCTACCTTTTCCTATAAGGACTCATACTCACCCCTTTCTCTCATTCTCTCTCTCTCTCCAATGGAGTTGCCTCCACTCCTTAACGATGCTAAGCTGTGACATTGTTTCACTTCCAGTCCCTCAGGAAGCCTCGGAACTGGCACAAGACTTTCTACCAGAGGTAATAAGAGAATAGCCAGGTGCCTCTTTGAGCTTATGAGATGAAATTTAACCTCTCTCCCTGATGGAAGTCACTTTGTTTGCTTCAGGTTGTTATTTCACTGTTTCTCCCTATGAGCATCATTTCATACATTGCATCAGCTTCTCTTGTGTTTTTCTGCTCACTCCGTCTTTCAATGATCACTCACTGTGCTAATATACCCTACATCGTATGCTTGTTATATATGCATCACAAGAAGCAGCTACTAAAAAGGCTAAAAATTCTGATTCTAAATATACTTTACTTCTTTTCATATTATAACTAGCTATAAAGATAATTGCTATTCCTCATCCATGCACTATAAGATTAAGATGATTAATCAAAATTTGACAGCAGACATAAAAAGAAATGACTATGCTTTGCCTCCCTTTTCTGTTTAGTTTCTCCTAAAGCAGTGTTTCTCAACACTTTTTTTCATTATGCCTCCATAAAGACACTTTTTAGACATCTTTTCCCTAATTGCCCTCCCCGTGAAATTTTAGTATTTCAGATGAACTGTAAATTTATTTATATGCTCTGTACATATCTCTGAATTATACATAAAAAGGGTAAGCATTCTTTCACCCACCAAGAACCAAGTTTTGCTCCCTCAGGAACCATACTGTCCTCTTTGAAAATAATGTGTGCTCTAAAGTGTATATTTATAAGGATACTAATGAGTAAACTTGCCCAAGAGTAATATTTCTGTACTCATTGATCAGTGGGCTACGTAACAGCAATGCTGTCATATAATGGGAAGAGCACTGGGTATTCTGACGAGGAAGGGATTCATGATTATGCCCCTACCTATTTGCAAAATTAGTAATACTTATAAACTGGAGATCAAACTATATTCTCTTTTATTTTTGTATGAATTTATTCTTTGATGTTATTTTTTAAACTTTGTTTGTGTGCCTGCACACAAACACGTGTACTAATTATAAATACATTCAGACTTGTTTCACATTTATCTTCCACATCTGATGCAAGGGCCATATTACTTTCTTTTTCTGCTGTGATTATATTTATCTATTTATTTCACTCATAAAATGATTGTTGCATCCTGTCTTTCATTATTTGATAAAATTGTTCTCAAAATATTTACATGGAGTTCATTCTTGATGTCTCCTTCGATGGCAACAAATTCTTTGTGAAATTTACACCACACTTATGATGTTTTTATCATGCTTTAACCAGAAAAAGGTTCTATAAAGGTGTGACTTACTAAAAAATGTAGATAGGTAGGTAGCAGGAAGGTAGGTAGGTAGATAGATGATTGATTGATAGATAGATAGATAGATAGATAGATAGATAGATAGATAGATAGATAGACAGACAGGCTTCTCTTTTTTCTGGGTTAGCTGATATAAGGGTAAACTTAGTTTTGAAACTGTCCTAGATAGATCCCTATGTAAAAGTTCTTCATGAGACATTCTTAAGTTTTGTCTGAAAACTTCCCCTAAGAATTTGAAGATCATTAATTCATCTATCAGTAAAGCTTCCAGCCTAGAGATGTCCTGGGCCCTTTATTTCCCAGTGTTATTTTGATTATTCAAAACAAGTGGGATCTTCCTTAATGAGCTACCCATTTATTTCAAGTCTATTAACCTCCTGAGCCACCATCTGCAGTCAAAGATCACTAAGGTTTACATGTTATGAATACCACTCCAAAGCTGCTCCATTTATGATAACAGGATCCATTTTGCTACTTGGATTAAGTACTGCTAAGTTTTTATCTGTCACCTTGGCAATTATCACTATTGAAATCTGGGAGCTCATTTCAGGAGCAATATGTTCAGCTTACAGAGGACAGCCATCACAATGCATTTTTTTTTAAAGATGCTGGCCTTTCATTTACTAATATAATCTTAATCCCTTGGTAAATGGGCCCTCTTAGGGTACATAGCTGGGAAAAGAGAATTAAATGAGGATACATATTAAATCCATTTCTATGTCTCTTATTTTCTATGTCTTTGGATATCTCATATATGACAGACTAAGAAATTTGTAATATATAAACATCATTCAGCATAGTCCCCTGCTAGGCCCAGCTTTCAGTCAGCCAAATAACCCATAGGAGCCATTCCTGGCTATCTGAGCTAATACACAGCATCTAGAATGTCTGTAAACACACCTATAGCAATCAGTTTAGCCAATTCTAAAATTTTGTTTCATAATCCATGGTCTAGCACTCTCAGAATCGATTCCACATATAACAATGTATGCACAAAAAATGGTAAAATCTAGCACTTCCTTAGGATACAAAACTTCTCTTCCTTGGACTGAGTATAACTGGCTTTCTAGCTGCTTTCAGAGATCTACTCCATGAGGGCAGTGATGGAAGGTTGAGGTGGGATATAAGAAAAATAGGTATACCCCTCCTTCATCATACATGGGAGGAGGAGCTGCTTCTGCTAACACAAGAGCCTTAGATTTTGTTAGAATTTTCTAAATCTTCCCAATTTTATTTTTCTAATATTTGAACTTTTACTCTTTCCTAACCAAGGAGCTAACACTCATATATGTCACTCTGCAAGAGAGTGAATATAATGTACCTTTTAGTTTAGCAGTCCACAGATTAATCCTTTGTGTTTAGTTTTCAGCCCTACCATCTTCATCCATGAAGGTACAAGAGATAAGATACACATTCAGGAGAGTCATGAAAAATCCCTGGTTCTCTGACCATGCCTTAATATGAGAATTTAATTTTCTGCACCAGATTTTATTTTTTCTTTTAGCTCCCCAATGCAATCAGAAGCAGGCAACCCATTTCTCAGTCCCTGACTCCCTCATGCCTGTGACATTGTTCTTTGCTATGGCTTTCAATACTTGGTTTGCAAAATCATGTACTTCAATTCAGGTGGCCATAGGTAAAAAATTTAACTGATTTTGCCACTGGTTTCTGTGTACTTCTAGTATCCTGTCATTTAATGGATTCAGATATGCCTGGCCTTCAAACACAAATAGGCCAACTGAACAGTACAAAGTGCCTATTCCCACAACTCCTCTGGTGGCAAAGATTGCTCCAGTTGCATTCAGTGATTGTAACAGAAACCATGCCAGCCACCTCACAGAAAGGAATTTATTTCTGGGAATCAGATGTTTATAAAAGTACTGGAAAGCTGGGGGAGGAGGATTATACCACAGATTTGGCTTGTAAGCAAAGCTGCTACCCTTGCCTGAATCAGGAAGTGGGAAGGCTGCTACTGGAACAGTTGGCTCCAGGAACACACTGCTTAAAGCTACGAATCGAGAAACAATAGCAGTCACTGAGCCGCAATTATAATTATTACTAGATAATTTACATTTATTTGTTCTTTCAACAATCATGAAACTAGTGACATGACAGGGAATCTCCATTGACACTACTGTGGAAAAACTCTATGATACTATAATCCCATAATTCCACTTGCAAGTAGAAACTCAGAATGAGCAGATCATGGCTTTGTCTCAGTCTCCCACAAGTGCATGTAATTGACTAAACAGAAATCACATCAAGGTCCCTAGCTTTAATATCTTTCTATCTTTCTAATTTCTGCAATACTAGCTGACACGTTACAAGACAGGTCAAATGGAGGGTGAGTGCTAGTCTTTCACACAAACCTACCCTTAACCTCCAAACCTGTCTTCTGATTCTCAACAGATGACCTTACCTTTGTCTTCACAGAAAACATAGAGACCAGAACACAAGAAACCTTTTAGCTACCTGCCACCAAACCTAAAATTTAACCTGGGTATAATGTTCCTGCTGATACATTGAGGCATATTTCCCTCCTTTTACATAAGATTAGTTCCCAATTTTTTCTACATCAAATCCTGAAGTCCTTTTTACTCCAGGACCACACTCAATGTATTTCAACTCTTCTTTATGTGTCTTCTCCCTTTAATGTTTTGATTTGCTAACTGCCCTCCTAAAATGAAAGCTTTCCCTGGATTTGTTTATTTCTAGTTATTCCCATATTTCTCTTTCTATTCATAGCCAAATTACTTTAAATGGTTGTACCTGATGCTATTCCTCAATTCCTTACTGAATACTCTTATTTAGGCCTGGTTTTTCACCAATCGCTTCACTAAAATTGCTATTTCCAAAGTATTCAATAACAACAATGAACCACTTAAGCTTTAACTTTCTTGACATCTTTGCAGAATCTGCCACTGTTGATTATGCTCTTGAAAACTGTCTTACTTTGGCTTTTCTGATTCAACCATCTCTGGTTTTCTGACTCTCTGGCCACTCCTTCCCAAATCTATTTGCACTATTATCTTCTTTCTATTTCTTGAATGCCAGCCATTATTAAGGTTCAATCAGAGGCGCTGCCTTTGCTACACGTATGCTCTGTATGTACATTTATCCTTGTCCTTGGCTTTATGGCCATCCCCATGTATAGTGGTAATTGTCCAGTCAATAGCTATAGCCCAAGTGTCTCCATGTGAAAGTATAAAACAAACCAAAATAACATTAAAACATAGTATTTGGAACAGCATATATATATGCTATAATGTTATTGGAACAGCATATATATATGCTGTAATGTTAAAGGCAAGATTAAATGTACACTGACACAGTAGTCTAATCAGTAAGTTGGTTTCTCAAATATCTGAACTGATTATCTCCCTCAATTGTACAAATTCCTGGAGCTCATCATATCCAAATCTGCTTCACCTGTTTGCTATCTCATTGAGTCAGCCAGAAAATTGAGGACCTATTTCTTCCTGCCTTAAGCCCAATATCTAATGAATCACAAAGGCACAGCAATTCTACCCCGCAAATATTTCCCAGATACGTCACTTTTTCACCACTTTGGGGATCACCTCTAACTGTTGTGACAGGAACCGTCACAGAATCTAACTCTGCTCCTCCCTTACTGCCCAACCCAATCACTACCCTGGATCTTTCTAAAACTCAAATAAGATCTTGTCATTTTTCTGCTCTTTCATTGGCTCTCAAATAATTCCTGCTGGAGCAAAATTCAAATTTCCATGGCTTATACTAGCCCTATATAATCTGTCTCACCTTAAGTCATCAGACTGAATTCTCGCCCCACCCCATCTCCTAACCCACTGTGCATTTCAGAATGCCCTTTGAACTCTTACTTTTTAGAGTATGCAATATTTTATCTCACATCTGTTCCTTGCATTTGCTGTTCCTTCATTGACTACTCTTTCCACCACTGCCCTTATGTCCTCGTTGTCTAATTCTTTGATATTCACCTCTTAGGTCACATGGCCACTCCGGAGTACAGCAAAGCAGGGATATATAATTCTTCTTCAAGGAAAGAGCCACAAAGGCAGAAGCCAGAATAATTGGTGACCAATAATAGAAGGATCCATAGTATATGTAGTTTGATTATAATTATGTAAAAAAACAAATTCTGAGTGTAACACAGACAAGCCCATATTCTTTAATTGTAAGACTTCATTCTTCCTGTGAGTACATGACCATCTAAGATTCTGTCACTGTTTTTCCCTCTTTTGTTGATATATTAGGTTGGTGCAAAAATAATTGCGGTTTTCACCATTAAAAGTAATGACAATTACTTTTGCACCAACCTAATATAATGGTTTACATATTTATTGGGTACATGTGAGTATTTGTTTCATGCATAGAATGTATAGTGTTCAAGTCAGCGTACCTGGGGCATACATCATTTTCACATGGGTTTACCATTTTTATGTATTGGTATCAGAAATATTGGTAGCAGATATTGGTATTGGTAACTCAGGAATTGTGTTGGTAACTGGTAACTATATTGGTAACTCTTCCGGTTACTGTGAAATATACATGATATTGTTGCTAAGTAAAGCCATTCTCGTCCTCTATCAAACACTAGAATTTATTTCTTCTATCTAATTGTATATTTATAACCATAACCAACCTCTCTTAATCCCTCTCTTCTCACTACCCGGTCTCCCCAGTCCCTGGTATCTATCATTCTATTCTCTATGTCCATGAAGTGATGACTTTTTTTAGCTCCCACATATGAGTGTGAAGGTGCAATATTTGTCTTTCCATACCTGACTTATTTCACTTAACAGAATGACCTGCAGTTCTTTCCATGTTGCTGAGAATGAAATTATTTCAAACTTTTTTTAGGCTGAACAGTATCCCATGGTGTATATATGACACATTTTCTTTACTCATTCACCTGTTAATAGACACTTAGGTTTATTCCATATCTTTGCTACTGCGAATAGTGCTGTGATAAACGTACAAGTGCAGGTATCCCCTTGATATACTGAATTCTTTTCCTTTGGATAGATACCCAGTAGTAAGATTGCTGGATTGTATGGTAGTTCTACTTTTAGTTTTTTGAGAAATCTCCATTCTGTTTCCCATAGTGGTTGTACTAATTTACATTCCTGCCAAGAGTGTATGAGTTCTCTTTTCTCTGCGTCCTCACCAGCATCTGTTATTTTTTTCTTATTAATAATAGCCATTCTAACTGGCATAAGATAATATCTCATTGTGTTTTTTATTTGAATTTCCTTAATGATTAGTGATGTTGAGCACTTTTTAAGATATGTGTCTTCTTTCGAGAAATGTATACTCATGTTTTTTGCCCATCTTTTAATGGGATTATTTGGAACTTTTTTTTTTTACTATTGAGTTGTTCAAGTTCCTTATATGGTCCGAATATTAGTCACCTGTCAGATGAGTAACTTGCAAACATTTTCTCCCATTCTGCAGCTTATCTCCTCATTTTGTTGACTGTTTATTTTGCTTTGTAGAGGCTTTTTAGTTTAATATGGTCTCATTTGTCTATTTTTATTTTTGTGCCTATGCTTTTGAGATTTTAGCCATAAAATCTTTGGCAAGACCAATGTCCTTTTTATAGGGAAAAGTCAGCACTTAAATGGGTCTTAAGTGTTAGACCCAAAACTATGAAAATACATAGTAAGTATACTTAAATGTATGACCTAAAACTATGAAAATACATAGTAAGTGCTTACTGTTAGTCTGATGGTAACTACTTTAGGGGTGACTAGATGCTTTTCTCTTGCTGTTTTTAGAATTCTCCTTTGCCATTGACTTCAGACAGTGTGCCTATAAAGTGTCACGGAGACCATTTTGCATTGTATCTCTTTGGGGGACACTGGGCCTCCTGTATATGGATGTCTAAATATCCTGCTAGACTTGGGAAGTATTCATCTATTATTTCATTAAATAGGCTTTCAAACCCTTTTAACATTTCTTCACCTTCAGGAATACCAATAATTTGTATGTTTGGTTGCTTTATGCTATCCCACATATCATAAAGATTTTGTTCATTCTTTTTTCTTTATTTTTGTCTGACTGGGTTATTTCAAAAGACCTGTCTTCAAGTTCTGTGGTTCCTTCTTCTGCTAGATTCAGTCTATTGTTGAAGCTCTCGAGTGTATTTTGCATTTTATTCGGGGAGTTCTTCAGTTACAGAATTTGTGTTTGGTTCTTCATTAAGATAGCTATCCCTCTTGTAAATTTCTCATTCATATCCTGAATTGTTTTTCTGATTTCTGTGTATTGTATTTTCAAAGTCTCTTTATCTCACTAAGCTTTTTTAATATCATAATTTTGAATTCCTTTTTCATAATTTTGTTAATTTCTTTGCAGTTGGGGTCTGTTGCTAAGGAATTATTGTGTTCCCTTGAAGGCGTCATATTTCTTTGCTTTATCATGTTTCTGGTGTCCTTATGTTGATATATACGTAACTGGTGTAATAGTCATTTCTTACAATTCTTTGAATTCCCAAGGAAAGACTTTTTCCTGAATATGTATCAATGGTTTCAATTGGTTAGAACCCTTTCGCTTTGATTCTGGGTACATGCAGTCGTGCAATCTTTGTATGATTTACTTGACTATAAACAGCATTGGTGGTATTTGTGATTTCCTCAGTGGTTTAGGGTGCAGGAACTAGTGGAGGGTATGGTTAAATTTCGCTGGGGGCAGGGATGCCAGGTGGGCCAGTCTTTAGGTCCTGGTCCCAGTGGGGGTAGCAGGGTTTCGAATGTGCCTGTTCTTCGGCTCCCAGGGCAGCATACACCAGCACCTGTGTCAGTAGGACCAGGCAGGCCTCTTCTTGGTCCTCCAAGTGGCTTGCTCTGATGCCAGTAATGGCAGTCACAGGCCACGTAGGTGATTGGGTTCTTAGGTCCCTGAGCAGCCAGTGTGGCGTGGGCAATGGCAGTGGCAGTGGCGCTACAAACCTCTGGGTCCCAAGCACCGCACGGTGGTGTTGCCAGTGGCTGCAATGCTGGGTTGCCAACCATAGCCCCAGACACATAGCTCTCAGGCCTACCTACTTTTGATGGCAGCAGCACCACAAAGGCCATGCTACTAGTGGGGACATAGTCACCACTCACAGCCACAGACCGGCAGCCCTCTGGCTTGCCTGTCCCAGCCTACAATGGCAGCAGCAACAGCTGCAGCTGCAGTGGTGTATGGATCAAGAGAGGGGGTCCTGTTCTGTACTCATAAACCCAGGCACAGAGCTGTCACTTCTAAGATACATTATTTGTGGTTTTTTTCAACTTGAACACCTATTGTATGTAATATCTCAACTTTAGAAATTACAAAATGTTTCAAAAATGCACTAAATATCTATAAGAATTGTTGAAATCCACCAAGATTCAAGGGTTATAAGGAAACCTAAAATATCATGCAAATAGTACCAAATAAGCTTCACTATAGCTTTACCATGAATCATCCTGGCAGGTACTTCTTTAATCAAGTGACCAAGCTAAACATCACCCATGAAACAGGTCTACATCATGTGCTATTGGAATGATGCAATGAGAAGGGCACAGTATCCTTTCTGCAGCATTTTGTTAAAAAGGACTAATACCAATCTAATTATGAGAAAACATCAGACAAACCCAAACTGAGGGACATTCAACAAAATAACTGGCTGGTATTCTTAAAAAGTGTTAAGGATATGAAAGACAGAAAAAAATGAAAAAAGAAAAAAAAGACTACGGGGCTGTCACAGATTAGAAGAGACTAAGTTAAAAGCTAAATGCAATGTGGGATCCTAGATTAGATCCTACACGAGAAAAAAAGGGATATTAGAGGATATTAGATTCTTTAATTTTATAATCTTGAATTCTTTTTTCATAATCTCGTGAAATTCAAAATAGGTCTGCAGGTAAGTTAACGGTATTGTATCAATGTTAATTTTCAGGTTTCAAAAACTACTATGAATATGTAAAATATTAACATTAGCAGAAGCTGTATAAAAGGTTTACAGAAACTCTTATTTTCTGCAACTTTTCTGTAAGACTAAATTTAAAAGAGAGGAAATAGCTTAATTCTGAATTTCCTTTTGAAATAATTTTTATCCCACAACAGCTACGGATATTCCACAACAGATACAGAGTTTTATATAATCAAATAGGTTGTCCTTTCTTGATTCTTTTAAATGGGGAGGGTAAAGTAAAAAACAAGCCAACAGAATGGATCTTCAATAATTTTGCCTCTCTCTTCTATGGTATCATCCTTCTCCACCACCTCTGCTCCTAGGGACATAGATTGAGTTTCACAAGGACCAGGGAATCTCAAGAAAAAGAATGATGTATTCACAGCAATTATCTTCCAGTAATTTATATCCTTCTGGGAAAGGTGATGAAGCACCAGGGAACAGGCTTTAAAAGCTGTCATTTTTCTGCTGAGATCATAAGGGCTTTGTAACTTTCTAATGGCACATATTGCAAGTCTAAATTTCCATCTATCTTCTTTTTACTCTCAAAACACTGAAGAAAAAGCAAACATCAGAAACAAAGGAGAGAGAGATTTTTCCTCCTTAAATTTCCCCATGAGTTTAGCAGTGTCTTGCCCTGTAAAAGCCCAGCGGCTATTTGATTCAGAATGCAATATATTTTTGCAATTCTCTTTCCTTTCTGGAGTTTCTCTTTCTTATTACTTATATTAAGACTAAATTGCTTGCTCTTGACAATTTTAGTACCAGAGTTATTGCAGAATATGTTATACAACTATTTCATTCTGAACAATACTCAAAGCAAGCTTTAGTGTTCCTACTCTTCAAATTATGTTTCTTAAAATAGCTTATGAAAAACATCGAATAATACATTTTCTTACCCTCAACTTAATTAGGTGAGTCCTTGGTCAATATCCATTCACACAGCTTCTACTGATGTTAAATATTGAACTACAGATTCAATTTTAGCTTGTCAGCTTTCTAACAAATAACATTTCTTAAAATTTTAACTATTATTTTTAAAATTACTTTCTTTTAACAACAAAATTGTTGTGATATATTGTGTTTTGTCATACCTGACTTTTTTGTTGTTTTTTAATCACTACTCTCACAAAAACCATGCTTGGGAATTTCTAGCTAATGCCAATTATTCTGTGTGTCTGAGCAAAAGAAAACCATTTTATATATTTGGATTCAAAGATGAGCGAAACTCAGGTGTGAACAAATAACCTCTTGCCTCACACAGTTTTAAATCTGCTCTTCCTAGGTTCTGCACCATAAGAAAATAGCATTCTAATCTTTTCAACAAATAGTGTTGGAATAATTTGTCAACTATGCAGAAGAAAAAAATAAGCTGCAATACGTACTCATACCTCATGCAAAAATTAACTCGTAGTTGACCGTGAACCTAAATATGAAATTTAAAATTATAAAATCATTAAAAGAAAACAAAAACATAGAAAATCTTTGTGACTTTGGGTTAGGTAACGAGCTCTTAAATATAACACCAAAAGTACAATTTTAAAAATATAAATAATGGATAAAGGGATCTTTATCATAATTAAACACCTTTATTTCTGTGAAAAATGCTGTTAATAGAAGGAAAAAAAGCTACATGCTGTGAAAAAACAAGTTTGCCAATCTCATGTCTGGCAAAGGATATGTATCCAGAATATTTATAAAGAACTTTAGAAACTTAATAGTAAAATAAAAACAATACTTTTAATGAGCAATTTAAATGTTTGTTACACTTCACTAAAAAAGATATACGAATTGCAAATAGGCAGAAAACGCTACTTGACATCATTAGCCATTAGCAAAATGCAAATTAAAACCACAATGAGAACAACTACACACATATTAGAAAAGGTGAAATTAATTTTTTAAACAAATCTGAATTTACTAATTACTGATAAGAATGCAAAGAAACTGTAACTCTCATATATAATTGACGGAAGTGCAAATAGTACAGCCATTCTAGAAAACAGTTTAGCACTTTTTTTCTAAATGTAAACAGGCACTTAATATGACCCAGTAATCTCACTCGTAGATATTTACTTACGAGAAACAAACATGTATGCTTACATAAAATCCCGTACACAAGTGTATACATCAGCATTATCCATAATCACAAAATACTGGAAAAACACCAGAAGTCCATCAATGGGTGAATAAGCCCTGTGGCACGCCCGTACAATGGAATGCAACTCAGCAATTAGGAGGAATAAACTGATACACACAATAACTTAAGTCAAGAAAGAGCCAGACTCAAAATGTTAAATATTGTGTGATTCCATTTATACAACATTCTAGAAAAGGCAAAACAATGAGGATGAAGAAGGCATCACTGGCTTTGCGGGAATAGGTGTAGGGATGGTTTCAAGACAAAAGGGCAACACAGGGAATATTCGTGGGTGAGAGCACTATTCTGTAACCTGCCTGTGATGGTGGTTACACATCTCTATGCATTTGGTACAGCTCTGTATGTAAGCTCTATCTGAATTTTAAAACAAATTAAAGCAGGAACATCAACAATAAAATGGCTTAAAACAACACCAATTTTATTAGGTCTCACATGTATGTGGATCAGGAATATAGGCAGGGATTTGCTGGGTAAGTTTTCTGCTCCTCTTGTCATTGATATAAAATCTCTGGTTTCAGCTGGAGGATCAGCTTGCCTTAAGCATTCAAAATGGTTTCATTCATATGCCTAGTGCTTGGTGAGGAAGCCTGGAAATCTGGACCCAGCTGGGACTGTTGACCAGAGTTCTTACATGTGGCTCCTTCAGTGTAGTTTCTCTGGAGTTTCTAACTTCTGACATAGCAGCCAGCTGTGTCTCAGAGCGCTTCAAGAGACAGGGTAATAGCTTTGAGGATTCTTACAACCCATAGGACATCTTTAATCTGACACAGTCGGCCTTCTAGTGACATTGTTTACATTCTTCCAATATGCAAAACATAAACACCCCTTCCTAAAGACCCCAGCTTTTTTGTCCCACTATAGCATTGTTTTGAAGTCTGGAATTGTGTCAACTAAATTAGATGCGAGTGCAAATGAGGTTCCCAAAAGGTGGATCTTATGATTCCTCTCGATCAAAAGACCTGTGAATTTAAGAACAGGTTTTCTATCCCACACAAAGTCAGCCTACAGAGGCGATACAGAATAGGAAAACTGCAATAGGGATAACGTGTTCCCATTCAATAGGGAAAGGGTGATGGGAAGTACATTGTAGTCACTGGTTCATAGCAATTCTGAAGCCTGGGAAAGCATATCCTTCCAGTTACATAATTAAGGCCCAGTCCTGCTCCCAGAAAATGTGGATCTTGACTTTACCATGTTGGCTCTTGTTTCTGCCTTCTGAGTTATCTTTCCTTTTCGGTAAAAATGAGCCATGTTTGCTACAAAGTAGCCTTTTCATACCACTTCTTGCTCATAGAAATGTGGGAACCTTGCAAGCTCTTTGCATTTTGAACTGTCCCTGCCCATTTCAAATGAAGCCAATGGTGCTTCTACTAGTCTAATTCTCTTAACATTTTTGTGGGCTTCCTATGATTCTCTACCTTGGGTTGGGAATCAAGATTCTTTGAGATAATGCTCTTATGATTCTTAGAAGCTTTTTAATCTAATTGAGAACATTTATGAGGCACATTTTTAATATTTCTGAAGTATAGGCAAGGGGTCGTAGTCACATCCTTGAGAAGATCTTTACCCGGAGCCCACAAAAAAGTGAAGTGGAATTTTTCAAGAATTCACCAGAAAATATTCTTAGCCAAATGCAACAGTTCATTAGTTGCATATTCTGTTTTCTACATTACTGAAATGAGTTGTCAAGCTTTCTGCCCCATAATATAGGGGTGGATTTTCTTTTCTCTCCTCTAATAAGAATTTCCTTCTCATTCCTTTAGCCATCACAACAATCTCTTCAAATCCTTGCAACCTACTTCTTGCTACCTGCTCCCAGAGTCAAGGGAACATGTTTTAAGTTTTCTTCTTAGAGCAGCACCCACTTCTAGTTTCCTAGTTCTATTCCAGTTGTCGCTGCATAGCAAACTATCCCAAAACTTTGTGGTTTATACAAAACAAACATTTCATTACATGCCATGATTTTGTAAGCCAGAGATCTGAGCAGGGCTTTACTGAGCCTTTTCTACATGGTTTGAACAGAAGTTGCTCAGTGGAATTCAGCTGGTATATAGGCATAGTCCCTGAGAGAAAATAATCTGCCACCATAAAAGAGACCTTGCCTATGAGATGGTGTCACTTGTAGTAAGCAGTATATTATGTGGCATGCTGAGTTATTTTGATAGCAAAAGGCCTGAATGAAAAGCAGTGAGATCTCAGCTGTTGTTCTTGTCCTACAATACACCATTGGTAAAGATGCTTAATTTAGTACATGTGTTCTCATCACTTCAAATAATTTTTTGTCATGAAAGTATTCGAGTATAAATAGCAAGCTAATTTTACAGAGAAAAGAAATATCAATCGATTCAGAACAGATCAAAACTATAATGTGCAACCTATCTTTTGCCTGTGATACCCTACATTCAAATACCTTTATATATGTATGCATAAACCCAAATACCTGTAAATGTAGAAATATTAAAATGAGTGGTGTTCTCTACCCAAGTAGAAAATATCTAATGATTGATTACATTTTTCTTTTAATTCTGATTTTAATAGGTTATATATGTCTTATTCAGTTAAGAGTGAATTGTGGACTTTAAAATTTTATTTGTTGCAGAAGAAGCAAACATTTCATCTGTTACTGTCAAGAGCTGTCCTAAATGAGGCAGCAATATTCAATGATAGTTTCTAACAGAAGTTAATTCCTCTCCAGCTTTACAGTACACTTAACCTCCACAGAGCTCCTTGGCCAATCTCCAAATCAATAAACAACTATGTAAGAATTATCTGAATTGCTCAGAAAGAAAACAAATGCAATTTATTTTTTTTCTTTGACATAATATTTCATTAACTAAAATTCTTCCAAAGTGGAACATTTTTCCTTTAATTTTTAACCTCTCACATTTCATAGTTAGTTGTATGCCATAAAAGCCCTCATGAATTAAAAAAAATTCCCAAAGAAAATAAGTGGTTTAAATTTCTGAAAATTTAAATATCAGTTAAAATGTAAAACTGTGATAACAAGCATGAGCATTGGCTGGGCACGGTAGCTCACGCCTGTAATCCCAGCACTTTGGGAGATCGAGGCGTGCGGATCTGATGAGGTCAGGAGTTCGAGACCAGTCTGGCCAACTTGGAGAAACCCCATCTCTACTAAAAATACAAAAATTCTCCAGACATGGTGGTGGGCACCTATAATCCTGGCTTCTTAGAGCTGAGGCACCAAAATTGCTTGAACCCAGGCGGCAGAGGTCACAGTGAGCTAAGATTGTGCCACTGCACTCCAGCCTGGGCGACAGAGAGAGACTCTGTCTCAACAACAACAACAACAAAAAAAACCACAAAAAAAAGCCTTAGCATTCAGAAAAATTTGAAAATAATTATTGGAATAATTATATTTATGTTCAGTTTTCTTACTGAGGACAAATATCAAATACAACAAAGTTTTTGCCAATAATGTCTATTCCTTTGTTCTTATTTACTAAACCATATCTTCTATCAAATGCCAAGCTACTACGTGTTAATAGTTTATTAAAACTGTGAAGGGAAGTGTGAACCTTTAAATAGATGAAATTTTTAAATATGTGTGTGTATAGCTAAAAATCTAGATATCTTTAAACTGGAAACACTTGAGGTAAACAAACTTGGTTCACATTATTTATTTTGGTAAAATTTGATCTTACGCAGGCCCAAAATAAATCTTTCTTTCTTTGTTAGTTCTATAACATTAGTCCCAAATTACATATGATATTTTTAAAAAAACACTGATTAGTGTGAAGGAAATAGATAAACCCTGACAGTGTCAGATGTCGCTATCATGAAAAGTACTTGTATGCAAGATGAAGCTGTTAGGCCTTTACAAGCATCAGTATGATCCTGAAACTTTATATACAGGGCAATTTTACTTATTATTTCTTCAATTGCAAATTATTTTTAAAGCATCTAGTTTTATGCCTGAAAGTTAGTATCATTTTATTAATAGTAGCTATTGTTTTCATATTTTATGATGATTGTGGATTCCCATGGGTTTTATGTATAATACATATATACAGGCATTGTGATGGCTTATACATGTACATATACATCATTGTGTATAGAACACTCACTTCCAAAAATATATCTCTGAAACTATTACATATTACATATCACCTTACATACATAATTCTCTCAAAAAGGCCCTTCATACTTCTATAAACAAATGACCTCTGTGTTCTTAAGTGTACCATAAAACCTTATAAAAACTTATGCTAAGTGGAAGAAGCCAGATGCAAAAGGTCACGTATAGTGTGATTCTATTTATTTAAAATATCCAGAGTAGGTAAATCTATGGGGACGGGAAGCAGATGAGTGGTTGCCAGAGACTAGAGGAGGAGGAAAGGAGATCACTAACTGGATACAGGATTTCCTTGTGGGGTGAAAAAAATGTTGTGAAACTAGGTGGTGGTGGTGATGGCTGCGTAATACTGTTAATGTATAAAATGTCTCTGATGATAAATGTTATGTATATTTGATCACGATTTTTTAAATTTTTAAATTTTAAAAATTTTAAATTTAAATTTATCATCTTTGATGATAAATGTTATGTATATTTGACCACGATTTTTTAAATTTTAAAAACACACATTAATAAAATAGAATACAGTTTATATCAGACATTTAAGGAAACACAGTAGTTGGAATGTCTTCAAAATCATTATGATTCTATGACACTCTTATCCACCTCAAAATTTTGAAGTATCTCTCAACTTTTCTCAAAAAATTTTCTTCCCATTACTGGGAAGAAATTCTTAGAAATCTGATTTGAAGATCATTTGTAGTGTTGATTGATAATAGAATGTTCCAAAGACCAAATGATACTTCATTCCCCCAGAGATTTTCACTGTTTTAGGAGCCACGTCATATGTTCCAGTAGTAGAACAATTGTTTAGTGAAGGTCCAAAAATAATAGTAAGCAGATGCCCACATATTAAATATACAAAATGAGGCCAGGCGTGGTGGAATCCCAACACTTTGGGAGGCTGACGTGGGCATATCACCTGAGGTCAGGAGTTCCAGACCAGCCTGGCGAACATGACGGAACCCCATCTCTGCTAAAAAATCCAAAAATTACATGGACGCAGTGGCAGGTGCCTGTAATCCCAGCTACTTGGGAGGCTGAGGCAGGAGAATCGCTTGAACCAGAGAGGTGGAGGTTGCCATGAGCAGAGTTGGCACCACTGCATTCCAGCCTGGGAGACAGAGCCATGCTCCATCTCAAAAAATAAATAAATAAATAAAATAAATAAATATACAAAATACAAACTAATGTCTTATGTGTAAATGATTATGTTTATTTTAACATGTAAATTGTGTAATTAACATCAAGCAGCAATAAAATCAATCCAGAGAGAATATTCTGTTGGAATGAGTGGATTTGTGATGCAAATTTCAGGTCATGAGCAAAAGTATTAGTAGACTTCCATGTCCATGTTGTCTAAACCAGGAGAGGTAGATGAGCCTCCTCTTCCTAGTGGGTTTGACACAAAATGGAGTAAATTGGAGTTTAGGAGCTGAGAAGTGGGCAGAAAAATGATGTAGAAACTTCTGCCATTTTTTTCTCCTACCCACAGGCTTGTTGACACAACTTGCTGTGAAGGACAGAGTGAAGTCCACCTGGTTATCTAGCCTTTTTTTTTTTAAGGCTGAAAATTAGTCATACAATTAGCAGACAAAGGAGAATTGAATAGAAATATTAAGTGAGCATCAAAGACAGAAGGGGCTGGTGGATGAATGGGGGCATGTGGAGCACAGCTGTGCAGCACCTTAGCGGGAGATTAATTTGTTACCTTGCAATCCAAGAGCAACAAAAATTACTATTTTTCATTGACAGCAAGCAGCTACTAGGAGTACTGGCCCTTTGTAGGTGTTTACACCTAAATCGAGGTGCCCACAAACTGAATGAGCTATATTAATTGAAATCAATTTATTTCAACTTCTGAAAGAGTGTTCCCATGAACTAAGTTTACCTCTCCAGAAATTATTGCATTTGAGTGTACAGAATGGGTAGTATTCTTAATGGAATACAGCTTTGTATTGTTTTTGCTAGTATTTTAATTTTCAATCTTATATTTACGCAGAGGTTACTAAATGAGATATGAAGAGTGTTATTTAATTGATCCAGCACATTTTATGTTCTAATCAATCCCTCTTAATTGCATGTTTCCAGAATTGGTACACAATTAGATTGCTTTTTAAAAAAATTTTGGAATTTTAAAATCTTCTTTTTTCTAGGAGAATAATTGTACATATGGATAATGGAGAAGTCAGAGGGAGATTTAAGATAACCTTTTAAGCCTCTAAATAGTTCTTATAAAATGACTTTCTTCCCTGTTGCTTTAGTAACTGAGAATTGAAAGGCACTTTCCCAATGGGCCATTACTGCAGAATCAGTGGCCCCAGACGACCACCCTCCCTGTGGCGGGGTTCTTAGAGCAGATGGTATAGGCAACATGGAGGATATCACAGAGATGATGTTAGAAGCAATTATTGCACCATTGGGTGTCGGTATTCTGTGCTTCCTGACGCATGGGAACCTATATTGTACAGCACTTCAGAACTGTAAAAGCTTATGCAGCTAAACCATTGAGACATTGGTAAGAAGTCTGAACTTCATTCTTGATTATTTGACAAAGGTGAATTATTTTCTGATCATTTTGAAATTTGCCAAGATCTCTGATTAGGATTTTTTAAAACAGAAAGAATTCTGGATTATTTTTTCCATCTGGCTATGAATCCAGTGGTATTTGCCTTAAGTTTTCTACCATCTCCAATTACTGGCCAAAAAAAAAAAAGTCTATTGTTTTAGAGATGTCTTCGAAAACTGGTAATAATATTGTATGCAAATCAGTTCAAAAAGATATAATAGTTTCCTATTGCTACTGTAACACATTGCCACAAATTGAGTGGTGTTTCTGTTCTTTTACGAGATGGTCAGTCTGATGTGGCCACAGAAGAAACAGGGAGACTCAGGAAAAAACACCGTTTATTATACTCACAGGTCCTAGAGACAAGAGGCACAGCATCCCATGCAGGGCCATGTGGGAAAGACATCATGGTGGTCAGGAAGCAGAAGGTAGGAGCATGAAAGTTTAAGCCACAGCCTTTATTGAGGTTTCTTCTGCAAAGGCAGGCAGGGCAAGGTGAACTATTTATTTAGGGTTGCCTCGTTTGAATAATTTTGCCAGGCTTTGGGCTATAGAGATGGTTTCTAGTTGCCTGGTACCTAGCCCTGAGATGACTAAGGCACAGGAACACTGTCTTCTGGGTGCACTGGCTGATAGAGGAGGGAAGGTTCTGAGGTTATGAGTTTGTTTACTCAAGACATGCTCCAGGCTGGGCCCTTTGCTATCTCTGAAATTTGACTGGCACTTGGGAGAGGTAGTCTCTTCACAGCCAGAAGGATTTTTTAAGATGTCAAAAAAACACAACATACAGAAAACTTTAAAAATATTTATTCTGCAAGTGGCTTAAACAACACAAATGTATTACCTTACACTTCTCAAGGTCAGAGGTCCAGTGTGTTTTGCCAGACGAAATTCAAGGTGTCTACAGGGCTGTGTTCCTTCTGGAGGCTCTAGGAGAAAATCCATTCCTTTGCTTTTACAGCTTCTGGAGGCTGCCCACATTCTTTGGCTCTTTCTTGGCCCTTTTCCTCCACCAGAGACCCAGTCAGTTTCACATCACCTCATTTTGGCACTGACTCTCTTCCTCCTCTTTCAGCTATAAGGATTCTTATGATAACAAGATTTCTTTTGGTATATAATTACATACATAATATATATGTGATGACGTATAATTTAATAACATAAACACTATTGAATCCTTTACCTAGACTTAGAGCTAAAACATTACCAATATTAAAGATACCTGTATAATTCACTATCTCATTCCCCAGCATTTCCGTAGGTAATCACTATCATAAAGTTGGTAATTATAATTCTATATTGATGAATATGTATATGTATGTATATACACACACATACACATACATACACATATACATACATACACATAAATATATATATATATAGAGAGAGAGAGAGAGAGAAATTGCTTGGTTTTGAATTTTACAAAAATGGTGCCATACATTATATCTCCAGCATTTGCTTTTTTTGTTTTTACTGTTTTACGTTTATAAGATTCATCCTCATCATTGGAAATGGTGGTAATTTATTTTCACTACTAGGTATTTGATTTTATTGACATGGCACAGTTTATTACTCATTTTTCTGCCAATGGATATTTGAATTGGTTCCAGGTTTTGGTTTGGTTTGGCTTGGTTTCTCATTAGAGCTAACAGTGTTGCTATAAATACTTTTGTATATGTCTTCTGTTGCACAAGCATAAAGATTTCTTTAAGTTTTGTATTTTGAACTAAAATGTTTGTATCCTGAGTGTGCATATATCAAATTTATGTTACAATGTTAATTTTTCCATTTTTAAAAAAAATTTTTGAGTCGGAGTCTCGCTCTGTCGCCAGGCTGGAGTGCAGAGGAGTCATCTCGGCTCACTGCAGGCTCCGCCTCCTGGGTTCAAGCGACTCTCCTGCTTCAGCCTCCCAAGTAGCTGGGACTACAGGCGCACGCCACCACGCCCAGCTAATTTTTGTGTTTTTAGTAGAGATGGGGTTTCACCATGTTGGCCAGGATGGTCTCTATCTCTTGACCTCGTGATCCGCCCACCTCGGCCTCCCGAAGTGCTGGGATTAAAGGCATGAGCCACTGCACCTGGCCAATTTTTTCCATCTTTTTATACTTTTCGCGGTGATGTATAAAGGATTATTTTGCCCTGTATTTTTGACAAATTCTGATATCATCAAAAGTCTTATTTTTAACAGCCCAGTAAATATAAAATGGTATCTCACTAATATCTTAATCTGCACTTCTTTGTTTACTAATGTGGTTGAACATTTTTTCAGATACTTCTTGGGTATTTGCAATGCCTGCCTAGTAAAATGTTGTGATTGTTTTGGCCATTTTTCTACTCAGTTGTTTCTCTTTTTCTCAATTATTGGTATGAAATATTTTAAAGTATGTTAATAATCAACTGTCAGTTGTATATGTGGCAAATACCTTCTTGCAGTATAATTTATGTTTTCATTAACCTTAAGTGACCTTTGGATGAACAGAATTTCTTAATTCTGACATCGTAGAATTTATTAACCTTTATTTTATGATCAATATTATTGTGCTTTTGAAATAATTTGTCCTACCTCAAGGCCACATACTCTGCTAAATTTTCTTTTAAAAAATTTTACCCATCATATTTGAACTTTTAATTCACTCCAAGTTGCCTTCTTGAGTAGCGTCATGTTGAGATGTAATTTAACCTTTTGCCATATACAAAATGTGTTGTACAAGGCCCTTTTTCTTCTTCACTCCAGGGAATTTTATTACAGGCAAGTTATTTCAAGTCTAGTTATTAGGACTTCTCTTAGGGTGGTACTATTTTGACTGTCAGTTTACTTGCCCCTTTCTTTACACGTTTTCACAAATGGCCAAAATTCAAAAATAATTTATATAATTGGTTGCTGGGTATAATGGGATACTGTGGCTATGAAGAATCAGCCTTAAAAAAACATTTTTGAAATGCCGAATTTGGTTATTTAATAGCTTTCCATCTCAATGTTCATTTGCAGACAAAGCAAAGCAAAACCAAAACTGTAAGGAGCAGTAAAATCTTAGTTTCTAAGGTTTTCAGGACATGGTTATTTTTGTTTTGCTTTGAACCCTGGCCCTGAACCAAAGCATAGAAAGATTTAATCAAGCTAATTAACATATTCATCATCTCACTAACTTAATATAGTTTAGGAGTGAGAATGTCAAAAATTTATTCTTTTAGCGATTTTGAAATATACATTATTATTAACTGTACTTACCATGCAGTACAATAGACCACAAAATCATATTTTCCATGCTGTCACGAATGACAGGATTATTGTCATCCAGGGGCCTCATGTGGTTCTTACTTCCCTAAACTAAATGTATTAAGAGATAGAGATATTTCAGAAAGAGCATTACAATGGGTATATGATAACATTTGGCCTTGGTGACAGGTGACTGTTGCTTTTTCCTTGTATTACTTAGAAGCTGAAAGATACTAAACATCTTTTCTAGCACACATTTGGAGCAAAAAGTGTTCCCGGAAGAAATGAAAATGTATCTGTAAAGTTTATCACTAGTACTAATAACATAAGGATAAAGAGATTCTACCAAATTTTATTACATATACTGCAACTTAAAGAGTACTTTTATTTTAGCCTAAGTGTGGTGAACAGCTACAGAGAGTTCTAAATCAAGAAATGTTACAGCAAAAGTGCTTCAAACAACTTGATTATGTATCTTATAAATCAGTACAAATGTACATTCTTTACTAGTCAGTTATCTTTCCTGGCAGGTATGATTGTAACTTGACCTTGTTCAGTCTTCTCCTGGCTATAAAGCAGAGAGAAACTGATTTGGTCAATCACTGATTCCTTTAGTGGTATTGAGGGCACACACTGGAGAATGGCGAAGGAAACAAGAACTGGCCACCAACCATGGAGCTGTGCTTCCTGGTGCCCTGGACTACAGGCTAAGAGAAGATGACCTGTTCTAGGCTGGTAGAAGCTTGTTCACATATCCCCATTTACAGGTTCTGTAGATCCTTGTGGCGAGTGAGATTTCCACAATATCGTGAGCTTTCTGGCAAAAAGCTGAAGTGAACTCCACTCCATTGTCACTTTGGAAGATACATGGGGCAGCTAGCAAGCAGAAACAATATTTTCTGGTGTGTAACCTTAGTTGCAGTTAGAATATAGTCTCAGGGCACAAATATTGATCAAGAGGATGTACAGATTTGTAACATTCAGTACAAACTCTGACTTTGACCTACCAATAACATAAGCAATCTACCTGTTCTGATATTATTAAAGCATCCGTTGTGATTGGTTGTTTACTATATTCTGATGTCTCATAATTTGGTATTCAAGAAATAGAAAAATAGATGAAAAATGGTTTTCAGTTCTTGTGAGTATCTTCAGCCTTGGCTATTTTGCATGCAAATGAAGTGGTCTTATAATGTTTGCTTTAATCATGCTTACAATGAGGTCTATATTTAATTTATTGGCTCATTTCAAAAATCTAGAAAAAAATATTTATAAAGACATATGTGGTACTTATTTTCATATACTGTGTATATACAAACACTACACATATACTCAGCTGTCAACATTTGTCATTCTACGCATTAGTCCAAAATTGTGAGCAATAATTTAGTTGAAAGCATTGACTCCTTTTAAAATTAACTATGAAAGATCTAATTGGGAAATCTCTTTAGCCAAATCTTCTTGAAGTATTATGGACAATAATCGTCCTTTATTATTCTTTCATTATTATAAAGTCAGCTTTTATTTTTCTCAAATTACTTATTTCATAGAACTTACATGCTATATTAAATGTGAGAAAATGGGCTTTCATTGTGAAAAAGTGTATATGGTCATTTTTGTAACACAGAGAGCTTTTAAGAAAAGTTCACTAAATATATTCTGGATGTTATTGGATATCTACTAAAATAAATTATTCTAAAAATAAATGCAAAGAAGAAAATATCTTTCTCTAAGTGTCTAACAGCATTCCAACATTTTATTCTGACAAAGCAAGAAAGTAAAATTTGAATGGAACAGCAAGTTTTAAACATGATAAATTGTGGTCTTTTCTTTGGAGGCATATAGGTCACTGAAGACATGGCCAAAACCTCAGAACTAGGATGACTGTTTTACGTGGTAATCAGTGAGGATCCTGGGGGATGGGAGTACCCGAGGATGCCATTGGTTCCTGTTATAATTCAGAAAAACCCAAAGAACAGTACATAAGATCCAAAACTCTTTTTTATAAGACTTTATTTTTTAGAGGAGTTTTAGGTTTACAGCAAAATTGAGAAGAAGGTACAGAGATTTCCATCCTCCCTTTGTCCCAACACTTGCATAGCCTCCTCCATTAACTATACACCCCGTCCCCAAGAGGGGTACATTTTCTACAGTTGATGAGCCTGCCTTGGCACCATACTGACACTATGGATTTTAAACTTTTTAAAGCAGGGTTTTTTTTTTCTTTCTTTCATTCTTTTATCATAGGATTACAGAGTGAATATCTTTCTTCGTCAGAAATGGAATGATCCCCGCCTCGCGTACAGTGAATATCCTGACGACTCTTTAGACCTCGACCCCTCCATGTTGGACTCCATTTGGAAACCTGATTTGTTCTTCGCCAATGAAAAGGGTGCCAACTTTCATGAAGTCACTACAGACAACAAATTGCTAAGAATTTTCAAAAATGGAAATGTTCTTTATTCAATAAGGTGAGTCGTGGACTTAAATTGCCGATTTCAGTGAAATAGAATATCGTGGTGTATTGTTGGTTTGTTTGTTTGGTGAGAGTTTTGACATTTTTGAACAAGTGCTATCATTGTTGCACTTCAGTTCCTCTAATAGACTGTTTCCCAACTATGTCTGATCAATAATAACAGACCCAAGTTCCAGATTCAGGAACTACATAAGTAATTCTTGGAAATCCACTTTTTAAACAAATGTCCCTGGTGATTCTTAATATCAGCCAGGTTGTCAGGAATCTTAAAGGCAAAGTGAAAGGCAGCTGAATCATACATTGTGATAATACTTTTATGTATATGTGTCTTCTTTAAATATTTATAGGTTAAGAAATGTTTAGGTTTCTCATCTGAGATACATTTTACATAGATTATTTTTCGGGTACATATGTTGGTTTTTTTAAATATCCTTGAGCTTCTCTGGTCATTCTTTTGCATTTTTGCCCTAGCTGTTCAAGTTTCATCCTTTCTAACATGCTGCAAAGTGACAATTTGTTGATAAACCTTGAACAAGGCAGGGAAGAAAAAAATCACTGTATTATGTGAAAATGGATGACAAAACCTTAATCACGATCCCAGGAAAAGATACTATTTACATTTATGTTCCACATTATTGACTTATCAGAAGAGTGTATAGCATTAAAAAATACCAATATTGAATAATAATTAATACCAAACAATAAACTCTAATAAAAAATTTTTGAGAGTTGAACTCTAGGATTCATTTAACTTTGGCAGTTCATTAAATATGAAACAAATGTAGAGTCAGTAAATAGCTACTTACAGGATATACTTGATGATCTTTGTCACATCTGGAAAAATCTTCTAAAATGAAGTGATTATTTAAAAATTTTCCATAATTGTTTTTCTAATTTAGTTTAATTGTGAAGAACAGGACATAAGAACAGAATTCATGTCATGTTTCTTAGAAGAGGGAGAATATGTTATACTTCTAGCAAGAGCCAAATATTTAAATACTTTTTTCACCAGTATCATGTTTTAAAAGGTATCAAGGTAGGCTTAATATTGAGGTCTTAGGCTTAAAATTAATTCATTCTGTTTTATCTCTCTCTTATCTTCTCTTTTGTAAACTTTCCTTCTCATCAGGAATGGGAGTATTTGATTTGGAGTTCATATGCCCAATATCAGGGATAAAATAGTAGGATTCTAAAATGTAATCTGAATAGCTTAGTGACTTTGAAAATTTTTTTTCTGCAAAGTGGTTTTATAAATAATGCTTTATCCCATGTCTGCTCTTCATCTCTGCATACCAATACATTATGTCTGCTTTTCACATTTACCTAGTTCATGTGAACAGATTTCTTTTCCATACATTTATTGATTTCTAGAAGTGACAAGGTGACATCACTCTATTGTGAATTGACCCTTTCATCAGAATTCTGAGAAACAACTAATATGTACTAATATAATCTTGAGTGATTAACTGCTACATATGGCACAAAGGAAGATTTCAGGTTCCACCACTAATAAGCCCTATATTCCCATATGGATGAGTAAATTAGTGGTGAATTCCAGGTCTATGCAAGATAATTTTGCACCTTTTAAAAAAATTACCAAAAATCCACCCCTCCCCCAACCCCGCCCCACCACTAAATATCAAAAGATAGCAAGAATCTCACTTCTGGGAAGATGGAACAGACATACTTTTTTCTATTCTACCTGCTAAGTACAACTAAAAAACCTGGACACAGTACGTATAACAAACTTAAGGAGATGCCCAGTGGTGGATATAAGCACAGGCTGGCTATGTACCTTGGAACCTGAGGAACAACGTGGAGGTGAATTCCCAGAATTTTCCTTTTGCTTCGTACATCCTAGACTTGAAGATGAAGAAACTGGCAACATGGCAACATCAGCAGGTACAGACAAAAATCAAAGTCCCAACAAAAGCCTAATTTCTCTAGCAAATCTAACATTCCCTAGAGGTTAGGAAAGGGGAAGCCTAGCAAGACAGAAAAGCTTTAGACAACTTTCTACTCCAGCCCAACACCACAGGAAGAAATGCAATCCCACTTAAGACAGCAAAGCCCAAATGGGGAGCCCAGACTTCCAGTCTTACCAGGTGGTATTGAGGTACCATCACACCTAACTCAAGATAGTGTCAGGAAAGGACAAATAATGAACTGGATTTTCATGCCCACCATCCTATAGTGAGCTTCATACCTCACAGTGCCAGGAAGACCACATAGAAAGCCAGGAATTCCTCCCTTTCCCTGCAGAAACAAGGCATACCTTCCCTCTCTGCTGAGGTGGTTTTAGAGAAGACTTAGTGGACAGTCAATATTTTCAACATCACCTAGCAGTTCTGAGGCCACTCTCACCATAGTGTCAGTGGACATCATGCTTACACCTGGGACATCCAGCAATAAGGCGGAGCCTCTCCCCTCACAGGCCTGTATAGAGAGTGGTTAGGAAACAGACACAAGATAACACCTTCCCTTGCCTAAGCAGAGCAATGTCAGAGAAAACCAAAAAAGTTTAAATAAGAGCCAGAGTCTAATAAAATAGTATTTATATGTCTAGGCTTCAACCAAGAAACATTCATCATACAAAGAACCAGAAATCATACAAAGAACCATAAATGTTCAATAATTCTGGAAAAAGACAATCAACTGATGGCAACATCCAAATGACAAAGATGAGGCCGGGAGTGGTGGCTCACACCCTGTAATCTCAGCACTTTGGGAGGCTGAGGCAGGCAAATTGCTTGAGCCCAGGAGTTTGAGACCAGCCCAGGCAATGTGATAAAACCCTGTCTCTACAAAAAAACACAAAAATTAGCTGGGCAAGGTGGCGTTCACCTGTGTTCCCAGTGACTAGGAAGACTAAGGTGGGAGGATCTCTTGAGCCTAAGAGGCAGCGGTTGCAGTGAGCCCAGATCACACCACTGCACTCCAGCCTGGGTAAAAAAGCAAGTCCCTGTCTCAAAAGAAAAGACAAAAATGTTAGATATCTGGCAAAGACTTTAAAATAGCCATGATAAATTTGCTTCAGTGAGCAATTACAAATATGCTTGAAACAAATGAGAATAATAGCCTCAGCAAAGAAATAGAAGCTACAAAGTGAAACCAAATCAAAATTTTAGACCTAAAAATACAATAATCAAAATGAAAGCTCAGTGTATGGGTGGACCAAAAAAAATGGAGAAGATGGAAAAGAGAATCAGTGAACCATAAAACAGAATAACAAAAATTACTCAATCTGAGCAACAGAGATGAATAGATTGGCCGTGGGGCCTGGGAAACAGCCTCAGGGATCTGTGAGATTACAACAAATGATCTAACATTCATGTCATCAGAGTGTCAGATAGAGGGGGGAAAGGGTATGAAGCTAAAAAGAAACTAGAGAAAACAATGGCTGAAATGTTAATAAATTTTGCAAATGGCGTGAGCCTGCAGATTCAAGAAGTTGAGTTCCCAAACAAGATAAATCCAAAGATGTCCATATGAAGACACATAATGCATAAACTTCTGAAAACTGAATACAAATCCTGAAAGCATCCAGAAAATAATGATATCTTATGCAGGAAAAACAATTAGAATGAGAGTAGATTTTTCTAGACGTCATTGAAGCCAGAAAGAAGCTACAAATATTTTTTTAGGTGCTGAAAGGAAGGAACTCTCATCTG
The DNA here is from genome assembly GCF_029289425.2 of Pan paniscus. Classification (NCBI taxonomy): domain Eukaryota; kingdom Metazoa; phylum Chordata; class Mammalia; order Primates; family Hominidae; genus Pan; species Pan paniscus. The sequence continues at coordinate 172,480,835 of NC_073252.2, read as the reverse complement.
AGAATCTTGTACCCAGGGAATATATCCTTCGGGAATAAAGGGGAAATCAAAACATTCTTGGATAAAGGAAAATAGAGAATTAATCACAAGTAAATCTGCCTGGAAAGTATGGTCAAAGAAGCTTTCTAAAAAAAAGAAAATGATAAAAGAAGAAGCATACGAATATCAAGAAGGAAAAAAGGACACAGGAAGCAAAAATATGAGTGAATACAGTAGACTTTCCTTCTCATTTTGAGTTTCCTAAATTATATTTGACAGTTCAAGCAAAAATTATAAGACAGATGTAAGGGGAAAATGAAAGAAACAAATGAGATAACTTTTTTTATAAATGCATTGACAGAAGTTAATGAGACCGGTAAGATCTCGAGCTGTCTAATATCCCTTCTGTGGTCACATGACTTGATGTTAACTGGGAAGAGGATTTGTCAAGATATATAAAAATATGAAACTCATTTATCCTTCAATTCAGCATTTCTATTTCTAGGAATCTAAATTACATACGTATGTGTACATAAGATATCTTTTACAAAGAGACCCACCGAAACACTGAAATAGCAACAAAAAAGGGCCTATATATGTTCACTAATAAGAACATGACTGAACACAGTAATAACCCCATATTATGAAATAACTTGCATGAGATAGACCTGAGTGTAAGCCTACATGATATCTTTCAGTTCAAGAAAAATGTTTTGTATATTTTTATTTAAGGCATATATATATATATACACATATATATATACACACACACACACAAATATATATATGCATAGCTATGTATGTAAAAATATACATATATATGTCTACAGAAGAAGTTTAGATGAACCCCAAACAATTTAGAAATGAATAGGAATAGTGGAATTTGGGCAGGAATAAAGGGGAACTGTACATTTTGCTATATGTAATTTTATATTGTTTGAATTTTTCATAACAAGTTATGTATCACTTATGAATTAAACACATATATTTTAAGTTATAAAGTCTCTTAACATGAGGTCATGATTCTTCACTCCTCTGTGCTGTGGGTTCAAGAATATTATCAGGGGACCCATGACAGGGTATGAATAAAATAACTTTCATTCTTTCCTGCTAAGTTAAAAATTATTTTTGTAAAAGGTGTCATTTTATTTTTAATTATATTTTGAAGTACTGTTTCACTTCAGACAGATTTGGGGTTGCATAGGTTGCAAAAATATATCACCAGGTAGCATGGAATAGTCATTTTGCAAAGATAGAATATCTAGATTATTTATTGTAGTTGTGTGTGTTTGTATGTAACATATCTTACATGATTATCAACATGTATTTATTTTAAGTCTTATTGGAGTTGGAGAAAGTCAATACAAAGAACACACTACTGAGCTTTTAGTATTTCCCTGATCATTGAACAAAATAGAATATAAAACCTAGACTACTTTTTGTTTGAGAGGCTTCTTACTAACAATATGTCATCAAAGACAAAAGCGCTTAATTCCATCCATCCTAAAAATTTGTCAAATAGGATAGATCTTGTTATTAAGAAGATTTCAAGATGACAGTTGTACTAAAACCCTTAACTGTGCCCATTCAAATGCATTATATTAAAGAATACTAAATTTATTATATTGAACACTTAAATAATTTAAATACAATTAATGAGATCTTGCTACTATGTCCCCTGGAAATGCTCAAGTATTTTCTGTCATAAAGTATTGGAATAAAACTGGAATTTTGTCTCTTATAAATGACATCATCCATTATGAATTGCTCACATTTCTTCTAATATTTTGAAGAAAGGTATGAAATAATTTAGAAATGCATCTTTTGTCTTTCAGTATGAATTCAAATGAAACAGATGGTCTCTCGGCTCCTAGATTTTGTTTGCTATATCCTGGCTTGCACAATCCAAAACTTAATTTTTTCTGAGTTGTTTTTGAAAATCTCACAGGACTTTGAAATCTTCAAATGCTTCATATCTTCAGTTTCTTTGTTAACAAAAATTGTGCTAGAAAAAGAAAAAATCTTGTTGAATTTACAAATGGAGCATCTGTTATGTTTCATGAGAGATCTGGCTTTCCTGCTTTTTTAAAGAAAGAAGAGGAAGGTCCTTGCAAAGACGACTAATTGAACTTACATATTTATCTGTATTTCTTCTGAAACCCCATTTAAAAAAAGGAAATAAACGGAATAAAGAATAAAAATGTCGTTAACACACAGGAGGATGAAAGTAATGGGGAAAAAACAGCAACAGATGAGTGATAACATATTTAGGAAACTTAAAAATGAATGCACTTCTGAAAACTGACTTAGACAGAGATAGTGGAAACCTACGTCAACATAGGGGAATTCAAAAGGAAGAGAATAATTAATATTTTCAAATTTTTAGAAATGTAAAGCACCTGGGACTTCAGAAAGTAGAGGCCAGAAGAGATCTAAAAGGAGTATAATTTATTTAAGCTTTGCAGGAAAAGTGGACCCTCTATTCCTGATTTCCTTCCCATGCACTCAGGCTAGGGACTGCCCTTTTTACCTTTTGAACTAAGCAGGAAGCAAGAGGACAGAAAATGCTGGAGAGGCTCTTTCAAAAGCTTTAGGCATAGGGGTTTCAGGCACAACTGCTACCTGTCATGAGGCATCATACCAACAAAATAAGAATGACAGGACCCCTTGCTGGCCCTAAAATGCTGAAAGGCAGACTTAAATTTCTTCCACTGAGCAGTAGACAAGAATACAGATGATACATATAGATATAGATATAGATAGATATAGATATAGATATAGATAGATATACAGATAGATTATACCTATAGATACAGGTATAGGCAATATGGCTGTCCAGAGTTTCTCCAAATGCCAGAATCTGTAGATCTTTTCTCTTAGGCAAGTTAGTTTCCCTATTTGTTATATATATACACATATATACACATACACACATACACACACGTATGTATATACACACACATATATACACACATATGTATACACACATATATACACACACATATATATACACACACATATATTTTTTCATATACATCTATATGTATATATACACACACACACATATATATACACATATATTTTTTTCCTCTTAGTTATATGGCATTTATATCTGTCTTAGATACATAGATATATATGTATCTGGAAAACTAATTTGCCTAAGAGAAAAGATCTACACATTCTGGCATTTGGAGAACCTCTGAGCAGCCATATTACTATCCTACAGTCAAGACCATTACTCAAGGAGCCAAATGTAGTTTAACTACATTTCTCTGATTTCTTTTGGAAGAATTATTTATGTAGGTTTTTATAAAAATTATTTATGCATGTTTTACTTTAAATTTCACTATAATATAACTATAATTTCACTATAAATAACTGATATGTGCATGCAATATATCATTTCTTGTATTATAAGAAATACATAATTTAAAATGTCATATTAATTACAGAACCCATTTTCATGAAAAATACTTCAATGCTTTTGAGGGGCAGTATACTTAAAGGTTAAAAGCACGAAATCTAGAACTAGAACCCCAGGGCTGCAAATTCAGCTGTAGCAATTTTTGCTGTGTAATGTCAGGTGAGTTACTTAACCTCTAAGTTTCCTCATCTCTAAAACAGGGTGATATCATTTGTAAATTCTTGTAAATTTGTAGTACGGAGTAAATGAGTTAACATACACAAAGTGTTTAAAATTCTGCCTACTGCACAGTAAACATTGTCTAATAGATGTGTTAGCTAATATGATATTACAGATAATATAGATTAAAACTGATTAAATTGCTAATTGAAGCCATTGTTTTTAAGACACCAAATAGAGAAATATTAGGATCTAATAAAAATACTCATTTATATACAAAGTCTATAATAGAGTCAGCAAACATTTTTTAATTCAACTAGTGGTTGAGATAGACACATGAAACAATGCTTGTACAAAAGTGGTCAATAATTGAATTTTAATGAGGTCAATTGTTTGTCACAAATTATTATCAGCTTTTTAAACATTACTGTTTCACTAAGTACTAATGTTAAAAGTCTTTCCCAAGACTTCTTAAAGGAAAAGAAGAAACGCCATATCCTGTTTATGTATCTTGTCTCAGAAAGAGAACTTAGTGTCTCTCTTACACAAGTAAACATTTATTTCCAAAACAGTAGAATGTGATTAATTGCCTCTTGATTTAGTTTTCTTTTGATGTGGTCAAGACATGTCTTTAATTTATATGTAGTGTTTTGACAAAGAAATTCAGTATCAAACCCACCAAGTTGACACATATTTTTCAGTATGCTGTGAAAGGAGCAATTTTATTGTACCTTAAACAAAAAGAAAGAAAAGTCGATGAATAGATTTTTTCAGGATATGATTTATGACAGAAGTCCTACAAACTGTGTTTTTCTTTGCCAAATAATTCCTTTCAAGTGCTATTTTTTTAGAATTATGTAATGTCTCTTTATTTATGCCAGAAAAATAGCCAGGATATGAATTTGACATCACATGCATGGTGAGAGCATGGAAAAGATTCTGAGAATGCTATTTACTTCCAAACAAAAGGTCACAGAATTAATTCTGCAAGTCAACATTTGAATCTGGCTGTCTGAGAGCCTTGGATATTTGGAAAATTAATGTGTGTACATTCAAAATGTATGTGTGCATACACTTCTCATAAGCCCTTTCACAAGGCAAAAAACATTGTGTCTACCTAATTTTAAAATTGCCTTTTTAAGAGAGAACTTTGTAAAATTACACAATCATACTTAACCTAGCTGAGCCAGGAGAAAAATTCCTTTTGAATGTTGAACTCCATGAATTATTCTAGTGTGTTATGGACTCTGACTCGAATGAATTACCAGATTATCCTCCTAAGACTCTTAAAAATTCAGCAGCTTCACTGTCTCTCCATTTATGTGTCCCAAATTATGTTAATTGGACCTAACTCACCAAGCATACTCTCTGTAGACTATACATCATTCTAACTTTATGTCTATGGTCTACATAAAAATGTCAGCTTGACGAATGTGGTTATATTTAGTAGAGCTGCAGACTATTTTTTGTTAAAGCTTAAATAGTTCTTTTTTATTCCTTTCTTCTTTCGTTTTCCTTCCTTCCTTCCTTTCCTTCTTTCTTTCCTCCCTCCTTTCTTTGTTTCTTTGTTTCTTTCTTTCCTTCTTTCTTTTTCTTTCTTTCTCTCTCTCTCTCTCTCTCCCTCCCTTCCTTCCTTCCTGCATGCCTTCCTTTCTTTTTTTTTTTTTTAAGAGACAAGATCTTGCTCTGTCACCCAGGCTATAGTTCAGCAGTGTGATCCTAGCTCACTGCAGTCTCGACCTCCTGGGCTCAAGCCATACTCTCACCTCAGCTTCCTGAGTAGCCAGGTGCACAAGCCATACCTGGCTAATTAAAAAAAAATATATATATATATATATTTGTAGAGATAGAGTATTTTTATGTTGCCCAGGATGATCACAAACTACTGGGCTCAAGCCATACTCTCACCTCAGCTTCCTGAGTAGCCAGGATTACAGGTGCACAAGCCATACCTGGCTAATTTTAAAAATATATATATATATATTTGTAGAGATAGAGTATTTTTATGTTGCCCAGGATGATCACAAACTACTGGGCTCAAGCGAACCTCTCTTCTTAGCCTCCCAAAGCGCTGGAATTACAGGCGTAAGACACCACGCCTGGCTAAATAGTTCTTAATATGTAATTTAATTTAGTCATCTTTGTGCCCACACTATAGAATTTGGCAGATGAGTAAATGAAGGAGTCTAGGAGTGGCTGAATATACTAATAATCACTAACAACCACTGTTTGTTGAGTGTTTGCTATGGCTTAAGCACTTGTCTAAGCACTTATGTGTGTTAACTCATGTAGTGCTCATAGCAACTCTCTGGAGTAGGTACTATTGTTATCTTCATTTTAAAGATGAGAAAACTGCAATATAGGGGATTTGAAGTAATCTGCCTAGGGTCACAAAGTTTAAGTAAACTAATCCACCTAGGGTGCTCATGAAGACACTAAATTTCAATGGGAATATTCTCAGTACAAGAGGCTTGCTAAAGAGTTCTCAGAAAAGAACTTCATTTGAATAAACTTGAGTGGATCTCACCATCTCTTCCTCAGGTCTAGGAACTACAAAAACTACCCTGAAGAGATCTGGGTAGAATGCTTTTCCAGCAAAAAATATTCAAAGGTGATGAATTTTCTGGAATGTCAACATACTAATTCTCTCTGGAAGTTGGAGGAGAGCCTTTCCAATGAGCAGAATACTGGTATACAGCATCTAGGTTATCCTTTGTGTGAAGCCAAATCAGAAGTTTGTTTGATGAGCATAGAATCAGATCATGAATATTCTAGAGGGCTATTTCCTGACCCTGATGATTCCCTTATCCCACACCGGGGAACATGAGGCCGAACTTTTCAAGTCCTCCAGATTCACTTTACTAAATACACTGCTGAATGTTCACTGACAACGTCAGGGTCGTTAGAATGATGACTGAACGTTACATATGATTGCTCCTCTCCACCCTGCTTTTCCACGTTTAGAACTCTAATGCCTCTGGAATATAGTATGTGATTTGCAAGGAAAGATACCTTTTGACGTTTGGCATTAATTTTATAGGATCCACTCTCGAATTTCTCTTTTGAGGATGTTGTCTTGGAATACAGACATTTTCTAGACATCCACAGCCCTTTCTAATTGAATAAATAAACACATAGATATATAAATATGACGGGATGCTTATATTTAGGTTAGTGCAAAAGTAATTGCTGTTTTGCCAGCACTTTTAATGGCAAAACCCACGATTACTTTAGCACCAGCCTAAGATATGCAATTATCCAACCCCCAGCCCACCAAAGCCAGATTTGTATATAAGGGCATAGCTATTTTATAGTAAGTAGGATACATAAGCTGGAGAAATTTTTACGTAAATCTGAGTTAGTCACCACCAAAGCAACATTGTTTCTCCTGTACAATAGAATATTAATATAATGTCATAAATTTCCTTTAAAAATAATTACTTTGACTTTCAGATTAACATTAACACTTTCCTGTCCAATGGATCTCAAGAATTTTCCCATGGATGTACAAACATGTATAATGCAACTGGAAAGCTGTAAGTATGAACCACTTACTTTTTAAAATACTTTTACAGTATAGTAGATACAAGCTTTTAATGCCTAATGTGGATAATTTATTTTGTAATCATTTTGGTCACATATTTACTGAATAGGCATGTAACCTTTCACCAGGTACTGAAAATAATGATACCTATCAACACATGCACTCCACACTATGAGAAAGAAACAAATTGAGGATCTAGAAATAACAGATTTTCAAAGCTTGATATTTAGATATATGTTTCCATACACATCATCAGAAGTGAAAAGGATGGTAATCATTAAAAACAAACTATCATTTATTGGGAGCCTCTTCTCAACGAAGTGTCTATATATATTTTTTCTTATACTGACAACAAAGATATTGTTATCCCTATGTTTTCAAATGTGAAAGTGGTCATGTTGAATGGTTGAGTATTCGGCTCCAACTCACAAAGGTGACAGTGACAAACTGCCTCCAAACCTATGCTGCTTCAGATAACCAATGTTTATTATTTTAATATCACTCTGCTGGGTATGTTATGTATGTTAGCTCAGAAGAAAAAATTTCTCACACTTTCTCACAGATTTATTCAAGCTTTCAGGTATTCCTCTACATTTCCTCTTTCAAAGTAGACCCATATGCCTCACTGATTAATGTTAACACAGATGAACATTTCACATCCTACCCTTTCTCTGATCTATATAATTAGCCCTAAATTAATTGTTTACAGTGTTTAATCTCATATAAAAATTAAACAATATGCAATATTTTACCTTATGACCGTATGTTATCTGAGGGGGAATAAAAGGACTGTTTGACACATTCCTTGAGGAAAATTTGAAGGCCGAGCCTCAGACTCCAGGTGTCAAAGACAAGGCTTGTAGTGTGATGGAGCTGTCACTAGATGGCAGACCAACTTTGTGGGGCAACGTGACTATACCCCTCCCTCTCCTGTTTGGTTTTTCTTAAGAAGTGGAAATATCAATTTCTCTGATAACTCCTCCTTGGAAAATTTAAATTGATTATTTTTATAAGTAGTTCTTAAATAATTAGCATACATATGGATAAAGTACTAACGTAAATGAGAGGAAATAAAATAAATTAAAATTTGGGGAGCTACTTAGCAATCAATCTACGTGGGGAGAAGCAGCAGACCTGATTTTGAAATTGAAGAAGGGCAATTTGAGGACAGGCTGATTGTATATCTTGGTTGAAAAATTAAGTACATTTAGGGCAAAGAGTTTAAAAATGTGCGGGACCCTCTAAGTGGCACCCTAAAATGGTTCAACATATAAGGGGCAAGAAAATTGTTTGGTCCCTTTAAAGATTATTTTAGTTAAATGAACAAAGATTGTTTAAGAAGTTTTCATAATTTTCCAGAAAAAGAACAGAAAGTAGGACAAAGAGCAATTATGTGGAAGGTAGAAACAGGAGAGGTTGATTAGCAGTGGTTGTGAAGTCACTGAATGCCTGTGTGTCAGAGAGAAAAAGCTTAGATAAATGGGATCAGATTAGAAGCATTGATGAAGAAAGGGAACGGGGATGAGAAACAAATGTTGATGGGACAATTCATAAAATCCATCTTAATATGTTTGAGGTCTGGGAAATTTAGGTCTAAAGCCAAAGAGGGAGTGAAAAGTGAAGCTCAACTATTAAAAGCCATATACAGAGTGGTTCAAGAATCAGATGAAATAGCTGAAGAGGCGAATGTAGAAAGGAAATAAAACACAAACAAGAACAGACGCTTAAGAAATGCCTACATTTAGAAGTTGTTGGAAAAAATTCCAGACAAAGGCAAAGATGGCAAATTAAAATCAACACGATTCAACCTCGAAAGAGAAAGGACTGTGAAGGAGTTCTGTGTAACAAAATCAAATGCTGCAAAGAAAGTTTTGTAAGGTACTTGAAAAAAGCAATTGTTATTGTTAATGAAGACAAATGTGATTAGAATAATGATGGTCAAAGCTGGAATCTAAAAAGGTTTTTTTTGTTAGGTGAGTGATGAGGAAGTGGGAGCAGTGAGTGAAATCGTTTATTGCACGAATGTTAGTTATTAAGGAAAGATGAGAAAAAGTACAGTGCCTGAGGGTTGGTTAGATCACTGGGCTTATGTTTTGAATAAGGAAAGCTTACTGGGGCTATTTTGCCGGACACAAAAGCTGACATAGTAAGACCTCTCATGTGTCTGCCTTTCTCAGAACATTTCTCAACATGAGAAAAGAGAGCCTCTTTTCTTTCCCCTTTGTTTCTTAATTCCTCTATAAGAAATATGAGTGGATTGTTCAAGGGGTTCTTTAATATTTCAGTCATTAAGCACTTCCTGCTCTCTTATTAGGAATTAATTTTAATTTAGCTAACCATAGAGACTTTGTTTATTAAACCTCTGTGGCAGATGCTAATGTCAGTCAAAGTAGAAGCTTCTGAAGTCAAGTTCTTCAAGGCGTTTTTTTCTTAAAACTTTTTTAGGACAATTACATATACATATACACACACACACATATAATATACTATATAATATATACATATATTAAGAAATGCCTACATTTCTGTGTATATATACATATATGTGTGTATATATATGCATATATGTGTGTGTATATATACTCATACATACAAATCTACATATATATGTGTATATATATATGTTTTAAGAAAAATTTATATCTATTTTTTTCTTTTCTCCTTAAATAGTGGTTTAAAATGACAAGATAAAAGATTGTAAATCAGTGGAACCCACTGGAAAGTAGGCAAAAAGAGTTTAACCTACTGGAAAGCAAGAGCTGTCAGAATCCCAGGGTCCACTTTTGAATGAAATCTGACTGCAGAAAGGAAGAAAAGAAAATGTTCAATAATATTAAGACATGGGAAGCAGGCAAAAGGAAACATAATTTAAAAGCAAACACTTTAATGGCTTGTAATGGTACAACTTCCTTAAATTCAGTAAAAGTTCAATAAATATACGTCAATGGTCAAAACTGTTCCAAGTGGCCTGGGAAATATTCTTTCATTTAGGCATCAATTGAAAAATATTTATCAAATACCTAATATATTCCACATATTATGTTGGGTGGTATAACAATAAATAAAGCAAAAAAGTCTCTGTTTCAAGAATTTCAGAGGCTACCTGAAATATAATGATACAAATTATATTTATGCCAATATAATAATTCAATTAAAGATGATAAGCAAATCTTAATGGTATACTGTTAAAACAAAGGAGAAAGTGAATAAGAGAAGAACAAAATTAACAATGAATAACTAACTTAGAAAAGACTACTTTGTCTAAACTATCAATGATCCCATGCCCTCAAAAGTGTACATTTATGACTTATAATTGAAACCATGGATGATACAAAATTCCTAGTTAGAGGAAAAGAAATTATTGGGGAAGAGGCTTATGCAAGGAAAATCCAGGGTAAGAGAAGACTTGCATTAGAAATTGATGAGAAAAAAAAAGTATGAGTTAAGGATAATATCAAAGAATAAAAATAGAATAAAAGGGTTAAATTCATGTAGAAAAAAAGAGATTCTCAAACTAGATATTAACAAATATTAAGACCCAACAATATGTTGACAACTAGACACTTTCTAAGAATACCACACAAAAAAATGGAAAAAAAATGAAAAAATGTATATCTGAGAAATGTACCTTGAAAAAGTCCAGAATAATTTTAACCAGAAAAAAATTATGAGGCACAAACACTTGAGTGGCATGCTGGTAAAAAATCAATATGCAGTGGCTCACGCCTTTAATCCCAGCATTTTGGGAGGCCGAGGCAGGTGGATCACTTGAGGTCAGGTGTTTGAGACCAGCCTAGCCAATATGGTGAAACCCCATCTCTACTAAAAATACAAAAATTAGCCAGGCATGGTGGTACTTGCCTGTAGTCCCAGCTGCTCGGGTGGCTGAGGCTGGAGAATCGCTTGAACCCAGGAGGTGGGGGTTGCAGTGAGCCAAGATGGTGCCACTGCACTCAGCATGGGCAACAGAGTGAGACTCTCTCTAAAAAAAAATAAAATAAAAAAAAAAACATATATAATTAGGAAAATCTAAGTATGTAACCATATAACTTCTAAATATAATAAGCAAAAGCAGGATGAACTGCATAAAAAACAGATAAATCAACAATTTACTGGATTGTACAAGCACAGTATATTTGAACAAAACAAATCATAGGGAGAATTCTTATTCTTTGTTTAATTTTGTTTTTAGCATATGGAAACATTTATTTATGTTATACACCACCAAGGAAGTTTCAGTAACCTCCTATGAATCAACATGTTATAAAATGTGATTTCTAACTAAAATGCAATAAAATTAGAAACCAATAACAATATAGAATTACTGTAAGTTGCTACAAATTCCCATACATTATTATATATTAATATACACTTGTATAACTGGAATGAAAAACAAATACTAAATGACTTTGTTTAAAGGTGAAAATTAAGAAAAACTTGATGTTAAGTTACAATGAAAGCACAATATATCAAAATTTCTAGATACAAATAAGCCAGATTTTTTTAATAAAAATGATTTCACTAAGCATTCTGTTCAAAAAAGACCAAAAAGACACAATAGAGTGTCCAAAGAATCACAAAAACCCCTAAACCTGGTGCTTTGAAAAATCTCAGAACCTAGACACATCCCTGGAGAAATTATTTAAAGAAAAAAAAATTAGGTTGATTGAATATCAAAAATACAGAATGAAGAAATAGAAATAATCGTAGTATGCCAGCTTAAAAGCAATGAAAGAAAATCCTGAGCAATTCTATCTTTTTCAGTCATAGTTATGGAAAGGAAACTCAGCCAAAACCTTTATTTGAAAACAAGAAGGAAGACTGGGGGAAAAACGTCCGCGTAAAGAGCTAACTTTGTTATAAATTAATGAGAATTTCCAAGAGCGGAGACAATAATGATAGGAACAACAGCAAACATTTTGAAAACCTGTTCAAATATTTGCTATGTAAAAAGAAGAATTATGCATAAAGATGATTTCCTCAAGTTTCCTCTCAATCGGGAGAATTGAATATTGCTTTGTTTACATTAATCTGAAAAAAGAAGGTGATTCATGGAAAAAGTAGATCAGAGCTGATGTCTGCTTAACTTTGCTGTGTTTTTTGTGAAATTTTTTGTTCAACTAAAAATTTACTTTGGGTTATGGGAAATTTTAGGATAGAGCTTGAATTAGGAATGTTTGTACAAATATAAAGACACAACCTTAGAAGTACTGCTTATTGAGACATGGATAAGCATGGAGACATGAAAATCAATGAAATTTCTGGACATAGCATAGAAAACGACCACCAAAAGAGAGCCAGAGAAAGACAGCATCATCAAGTTTTAGAAAAACTGGAAGAAGTGAAACAGAGAAAGACAATAAGGAACTCTTTGTGATATTTTAACAATATGTTTCCTAGAGGCTATTTGGAAAATATGATTAATCTAGTTTATTCATGGAGGGTAGACTCATTAAAGGTAAAAAAAAAAAGAAAATCAACATTATGTTTTCTTCAATATTTAGGTATAAAAATGTATTAGCTGCAACACAAGTGGTATTTATCATAGTGTTTCACTCTGCTGCCATTTAAAAATCAAAATAAAATAACTGCACTAAAGTTGAATCTTTACCGTTACAGTAATTTAGAATGCTAACTCATCACTGAGAATTCCACTGAAGTCAAAGGAAAAAATGTGGCCCCGTTTATATGTTCCAAGTTCGGATGTTTCCCTTATCAAATTATAAAGGCCTCTCTGGGAATGTGCTTATTCCTCAAATCTCAACAGAGTTTCATGTAACTGCTTGTATAAAAGCCAGAAGTTCAACATACTGTTTATTCCTCTGATCTAGAACATACTTAATTCAACTTCATTCTGGGATAAATACTATAAATGTTTGCTTTTAGGTATGAAGAAAACGTGTTGCTTTCATTTATTTTCTCTCTTTTTAATACTCATTTTTCACTCTCAAAGTCGGTAAGAAGACACAGGCCAGTTCCCATGACAATATGCATATCCAAAATTCACACTTTATTCTCAAAATTCATATTTTATTAGGAGAAACCTAAGAAAGTAACAATAAAAATATCAAACCATACATACCACACAGAGAATTCTGCAATGAAGACTTGTTTTTCACTAACTGTTTTAAATTTGAGCCCCAATTTTTATGTGCAGTTCTTGATTGTAATAAATGAAACTGAGGAAAGTTCCTAGTGAAGACAAACTACTAAAGTGATCACTGGCCTTCCTTCTCAGGATTAGATTGCATTAGTTTACTGATTACTTATCAGATGCCATTACCTGAATTTTTTAAAGCTGTGTGAAGTGCTAGCAACATGAGGTAATTTTCAACGGATACGTTTTCATTTATATCACAATTTATAAATACATTTTTACATAAATGCAATTATAATTATTTTATTTGATGCAAAAGAAATAACTAATATAGAATGATATAGAAGAGAAAGAGGTACAACTACCTATATTAAGACCTAGACTATGCCCCTAAGGAATGCTTGATGGAAGTTGATGTACAGGGCTAGAGGCAGGAAAAAAACTCAAAAGTTAATTCTCAGTTTTTTATTTACATTAAAAGGAAAATTCCTAACTGTTTTTTTTTTAATTTGCTAGTTGAAAAAAAAAAGCCAGGAAGGATTTTTTTAATCATGGAAAAACACTGGATAATAATTTCTTAGAATCAGAATAATAGTTAACAGGCATTGATGACACATGATGCATAAACTATTACTACTTCCATAAAGGGTCTAATTCTGTAGTTCATATCTAAAGAGGAATGTATTGCACTGCAGCCCGGGCAACAAGAGCGAAACTCCATCTCAAAAAAAAAAAAAAAAAAAAAAAAGGGTAAAAGTTAAAATACTATTTAGATTTGAAAAGAAAATATAAGAAAATAACTCAGTGAAGAAGTATTGTCTGCCAAAAAGAACAGCCTAAATCTCGAAAATTACAGGGTAATTTTTAAGGGGCAACTTGAAAAAAAAGACATTAACAAAAGCTTTAAGAAACTTGATATATACTTTAATAGTATTCTTGGACAAAAATATATAAAGATGGAATACACTTTAATGGGGTTTTGGGATAGAAATTTCTAAAGAGAGATGAGAGGATTTTATGATTTAATTTCTCAGATTCATTTAAAAACCAGGTTTGACATTACTCAGACCGCTTACTCTGGAATTTATGCTAAATTAGCTGAGGCAAAAGATAAGATTTGGTGATGATTTTTCACAATTATTTTATAATAGTCTCTACTCTTATCCAAGCTCTTTCATAATTTAAAAGTTTGGATACTGTTCAAAATAATATTATGTGTTTTGTTTGCCTAGTGAGAAATACAGATGGTTCTTGTTTTCTGAGTATTTGTTGCTTAAACCTCTGCAGTTACAGTGTTAGCTAGAAAACAGAAGTCCTCCCAAGACAAAACTATACACTAATGAACTCGCTACTTGTAAAATAAATCCCCTCTTAAACATTAAGTGTTCCGTCCTATGCAACACCAATGGCCATTCTCTTCTAGTCTGTCCACATCTTTCTAGGTTGAATTTTTACTGATCATCAGGTATTCTAAGCATATTGACTACAGTCAGTCATATGGTCAAATTATGCTTCGAGAAGTGAAGTGACTTTCCCAAGGTCACACAACTGTGAAGTGGACAGAGAAAACGATATGATTTAATAGCTCACAAACTTTTCATACAACCATTGGTCATTTTAAAATCTATCTGATGATTTCCAAATATTTATAAATTGTAACTGTGGTATCCTTAAATTATCTCTGCAAGTTAAACACACCCAGTAATTTCATTCGTTTTCTCATATGAAAAGACTTAGAGTTCCCTCCTTTGCCTATTTCCCTTCCCCTAGACGTCTTTCCATGTATTAAAATTGGCCTAAACCGAGACTGCAGAGTAGGGCTTCCCCCCCGTGACAGTGCCAATCATTCTGTTACTATTGCAGTTTCAGATGACACATACATTAGAGATAGCTGCAAAACAGTCTTGACTCAGAACACATCTACAGTCAGCTGAGTACTACAACTAAGTTCTATGTCTCCCATTCCATGTTTACTAAATTGGTTCACTGGAATAAATACAAAGTACTTTACCTTTTTTCTAGTTAAAGATCATCTTACTAGGTTTAGTCCATAATTCTACTTTGATGATCCATGTCTCTGCTGGTTAATCATCCAGAGAATTGAACAATATATCATTACACACTCCCAGAAGGACAGGACTGAAAACCTTGCAACAGTGCACTACAGGTATTCATCTTGATTTATTACTACTGAAAAAATCAACAATTGCTTTTTCAATCAGCTATAAATTACTTAAATGGATATCCATTTCAAAATTTTGAAATCCTTGCTTATAAGAATAACATTAGAATTCATCAGATATCTTGCTGAGAACACTATAGTATCCCTTAATATTCTAGCATAGTTGGTAATAAGATTATAATATGATATCAATGTAGCATGGCTTTTCCTTTATGACCCTAATTCTGGCTCCTACTGACCACAGCTTCCTGCTCTACCTGCTCACAGATATAATCTTAACTATTCTGGAATTGTATGAATTTGGTGTTACACTCCTTTAAAATTCACAGAATCTACCTGTTAATAAACTTGAAAATATTCTCAACATTAGTCTCTTAGCAGCTTTGTAAAATTCTTTATCACCCCTTTGAGATTCCATATAGCATCAGCAATCTCATCTGCAAACATCTTCAGGCTCTGGAATTTTATTTTCCTTCAGAGAAAAGATATAGATAAAAAGTTTATCTTTCTCTTGTCCTGCTCAAGCAGCGTTCCTATTTCTTTCTATTCTTATAGAACCCGAGGATACCTTTTTTGTTTGCATTTTCAACTTCAATATGGATGAAATTAAATGTATAGCCTGAATACATCAAGAAAATATTTATTGTTATTTTTGGTTTCAATGTTGTGTTTGGCTTATCATTTACCTCCTTTACTTCACTTTTGTATACTTTTTCAGTTGTTACAAAGATGTTTGATGTCAAATGAAATGCTTATCTATTTATTTCAACATTGTGCTTTTGTGGTTATTAATGATGGGGTTACCATAATCCTTACGTCAGATAAAACTGTGCTCTTCTCTCTGCCTAAAATGTGTTTCCTGAAGATTTATCCATAGCTTGACCCATCGGATCATTCCGCCAGGCCATTTCTGAACATTTTTTTTTCTTTTTTTTTTCTGAGACGGATTCTCGCCCTTTCGCCCAGGCTGGAGTGCAGTGGCGTGAACTCGGCTCACTGCAAGCTCTGCCTCCCGGGTTCACGCCGTTCTCCTGTCTCAGCCTCCCGAGTAGCTGGCACTACAGGCGCCCGCCACCACGCCCGGCTAATTTTTTGTATTTTTAGTAGAGACAGGGTTTCACCATGTTACACAGGATGGTCTGGATTCCTGACGGTGTGATCCACCCACCTTGGCCTCCCAAAGTGTGATAATCTTTTCTTAAGTTAGCTCTCTTCTCCCCAGTTGCTTCCTATCCCATTAAATTATAAATTTATTTCAAAATACATATCACCATCTGAAATGATTATTTTATTTCTGATAACGTTTGTATTGCCCTCCCCACCCCCACCCACTACGTGCAAGTTCCATGTAGACGGGGAAAATGTCTCTCATTTCTCACTTGTTATCACTAGAAATTCTAGCAAAAATTAAGACAGTGATCTCTTTGTTTCTCTTAGCGACAGTCAATAATATGATCATATTTTTTACAGTGCAGTTAATATAGCCCACTTGTAGCCATATTTCACCCAAAGATCCATTAAAGAAAACATCAAGTTGGTTGTCCGGAATGACTCCCCTCTTCTCTTACATAACTGAAAAGACTATTGGAGGCTAATTCATTGTATTTACCCAGGTTCTACTTTCAACTCATGTCATGATACCACAAGGTCTTCTGCACACTGTGCATCCCTCTTTTATTTCCTCCCCCAGAAATTCATCAGTCTTTTCTTCTTTTATTTTTTAATTGTGGTAAAATCCATGTCTTAGTCTGTATTGTGCTGCTATGACACAATACCACAGATTAGGTCATTTTTAATGGATAGAAATGTATTGGCTCACAGTTCTGGAGGCTGGAAAATCCAAAATGAAGCTGCCAGCATCTGCTAGGGCGTTTTCGTTGCATCACCCCACAGAAGACAGAAGGGCCCGGCACAAAAAGGGGCTGAAACCACCCTTTTATAATGGCAGTAATTCCACCTATGAGGGCAGAGACCTCATGACCCAATCTCCTGTTAAAGGTCTCGCCTCTTAACTCTGCTACAATTGCAACCGAATTTAAACATGAGTTATGAAGGGACAAACATTCAAAGTATAACAATATACAAACAAAATGTACCATCTTAACCATTTTCAAGCATTCGGTTCAGTAGTATTTGGTATCTTCACAATGTTGTACAAGCAATCTCCCAAACTATTTCATCTTGCAAAACTGAACTCTACATTCATTAAACAACTCTCCATTTCCCCCTTCCTCTTGCCACTGAGAACCACCATTCTACATTTTGCTTATATGAGTTTAGCTACTCTAAATTCATATATAAGTAGATTCATACAGTATTTGTCTTTGTGTGACTGGCTTATTTCACTTAACAAAGTTCTCAAAGTTTATCTATGTTATAGTATATGTCAGGATTTTCTTCCTTTTTAAGTTTGAATAATATTCCATTGTATGTATATAATATTTTGTTTCTCCATTCATCCATTGATGGAAATGGGTTACTTTCATATTTTGGCTATAGTGAGTAATGCTGCTATGAACGCGAATGTCAAATACCTTTTTGAGACCCTGCTTTGAATTCTTTTGGACATATATCCAGAGGTAAAATTGCTAGATAATATGGTCATTCATTTTTAATTATTTAAAAAGCAGCCATATTTTTATAGCAGCTGCACCATCTTCTACTCCACCCGCAGTACACTAGAGTTCCAATTTCTTTACATCCTTGCCAACACTTGCTAGGATGTGTGATTCAGATAGTAGCCATCTTCTTTGTGTGAGAATCAGTAGACTTTTTAGAACACCCTAGATCACCTGTAATTTAAAGCATTTTATTTCTGTGATCCTGCCATTTGCTGCTGTTCTTTACTACTCAGAGCTGTCACCATTTTTTGTATATAGGGTCTGACTCTGTTGCCCGCGCTGGAGTGCAGTGGTGTGACCTCAGCTCACTGCAACCTCCACCTCCAGGCTCAAGCGATCCTCCCACCTCAGCTTCCCAAGTAGCTGGGACTACAGACATACACCACTACATCTGGCTAATTTTTGTATTTTTGATAGAGATGGGGTTTTGCCATGTTGCCCAGGTTGGTCTCGAACACTTGATCTCAAGTGATCCAACCACCTCAGCACCCACAAAAAATGGGATTACAAGCCTGAGCCACCGTGCCCAGCCTCTTTCATCCTTAATTAATTCTCAAAATAATCTGTTCCTTCAACCCTCATATCCCTTCAATTCCCCTAAATCAAATGGCCTTTCCAGATAATGCTTTTTCAAAACTTTGGTAGCATATCCCCAAACAGGACCCTGGTGTTCAATCTCAACAATCCCTTAAATTGTGCAGTGCATTGGCTGCTACCTGCATAAAAGGAGGAATTCAGAAAACATACCCTTCAGTCTTTCACTGAGAAACTATATAAGTTATATAAATCCACTCATTTTCAGAGGCTCAGTTTTCTATTTTATAAGATAAGTGAGCGGCATTAAATGACAGCAAAAGTCATCTCAACTCTAGGATTCCATAAATTCTTTAAACATAGAAGACCACAAATCTGTGAATTAGGAACATAGCATTGGAAAACCATGGAATATCTGTAAAAAGGATCAAGAGGAAAACAAAACCAAATAAGTAAACAAAAACAGTGTGAATTATATGTAGTGAGGATCAAGAGGGAAGCCAGCCAAACTAGAAAACAGGAAAATGAAAATAATAAATAATAGTTTGTCAATAAAAATTTAGAGAAAATAATCTATTTTTTGAAAAAGTACAGAGTGTGATTCAAGCATTTACATTAATAAATGAGTGAGGTGGACTTTAGGAGTGTTTTGATACCACACTGAGATCAAAGCCCAGGAGCTGTGAATCATGAAGGCAATGGCTCCACTGCTTCCTTTATACCTTTACCTCTAGGGCAGCCAAGTTCATAGATCCTCACCAGTGGATTCTTCATTGTTTGTATGACAAATGTTCCACTCTCAATCCAGAGGATTTGAAGTATCTAAGGCATTTGAAGAATGCCAAGTCAAATTTCTGAGCTCTCAGAAGTTCCAAGTAGCCTGTTTCTTCACAACATAGCCCACTTATAGTCCCCAGTTCCTGGCAATTTATTGATTTCTCTGAGTTCTGCTATCAGGAAAATCTACATGCAGATTTGCAAAAAGCAAAACCTTGCCCAAGTGTTAGCACTTGGTGTGAGTAAGGGAGATTCATACCACTTCCAGTCACCGGGCCTGCTAAAGAACTGTTGATTAGAAATTGTAATTATAATGTGTAACTCATTAAATGTGAGGGTTCACTATAGTATGTCCTTTATATATGAATATGATTCAAATATACCATCAATAGAATTTAAAATATTTTCTAAAGAAGCATGAGGCTCACTTGAGGCCAGGAGTTTGAGACTAGTCTGGGAAACATAGTGAGACCATGTCTCTACAAAAAATTAAAAAATTATCCAGGTGTGATGATGCATGCCTGCAGTCCTAGCTATTCAGGAGGCTGAGGTGAAAGGACCACTTGAGCCCAGGACTTCAAGGTTGCAGTGAGCTATGATCACGGCACTGCACCCCAGCCTGGGCAACAGAGCAAGACTCTGTCTCAAAAAATAAAATTAAAAATATTTCTAGGAATGGTGATTTTTTTTTTCTAACTCACCAATAGTATCACAAATTTTCCCAACACAGCTGTTTTAAAACTGAGGGAATATATTTGAATATAGGGATACCTTAGAGCTATTGCTGGTTCAGTTCCAGACTATGACAGTAAAGTAGTTACATTAATTTTTTGGTTTCCCAGTGTATATAAAAGTTATATTTATACTGTACTTTAGCCTATAAGTGTGCAATAGCATTTTATGTCTAAAAATAATGTACATATCTTAATTTTTAAATACTTTATTGCTAAAAATGCTAATAATCTGAGCCTTCAGTGAGTCATAATCATTTTCCTGGTGGAGGGTCTTGCCTCAGTGTTGATGGTTGCTGATTGATGGGATGCTGGTTGCTGAAGGTTGGCATGGCTGTGGAAATTACTTAAAATTAGACAAGAATGTAGTTTGCTTCATTGAGTGACTCTTCCTTTCATTAAACATTTGTCTGTAGTATGTGATTCTGTTTGATAGCATTTTACCAACAGTAGAACTTTCCTAATTGGAATCAATCCTCTGAAACTCTGCCACCGCTTTATCAACTAAGTGCATGTAATATTCTAAATCCTTTGTTGTCATTTCAACAATGTTCACGGTGTCTTCACCAGTAGATTTCATCTCAAGAAACCACTTTCTTTGCTCATGCTTAAGAAGCAACTCCTTATCTGTTCAAGTTTGATCATGAGATTGTAGCAATTTGGTGACATCTTGAGGCTCCTCTTCTAATTTTAGTTCTCTTGCTTTTTCTGCCACATCTGCAATTACTTCCTCCACTGAAGTCTTAAACCCCTCAGAGTCATCCATGAGGGTTGAGATCAACTTCTTCCAAATTCCTGTTAATGTTGATATTACAACTTCCTCCCCTGAATCATGAATGTTTTTAGTGGCATCATTATAGAATAGTGAATTGTTACATGTAGGTTTTCAGTTTACTTTGCCCAGATCCATAAGAGGAATCACTATCTGTGGCAGCTATAGCCTTACAGAATGGACAAAATGTTTTTCTTAAGTTATAAGACTAAAAGTCAAAATTACTCCTTGATCTAGGGGCCACAGAATGGATGCTATGTTAGAAGGCTTGAAAACAACAATCTCCCTGTACATCTCCATCAGAGCTCTTGGTTGACTGGGTTAATTGGCATCAGCAGTGATATTTTGAAAGGAATCTTTTATTCTGAGCAATAGGTCTCAACTGTGGGCTTAAAGTATTCAGTTAACTATGCGGTAAACAGGTGGGCTGTCATCCAGGCTTGTTCCATTTATAGACAACAGGCAGAGTAGATTTAGCATAATAATTGTTAAGGGCCCTAGGATCTTTGAGCGGTGAATGGGTACTGGCTTCAACTTAAAGTCATCAGCTTCATTAGCCCCTAGGAAGAGAGTCAGCCTGTTCTTTGAAGCTTTGAAGCCAGGCATTGACTTCTCCTCTCTAGCTATGAAAGTCCCAGATGGCATCTTTTTCCAATAGAAGATTGTTTCATCTACATTGAAAATCTGTTGTTTAATGTGTCCACCTTCAACAATTATCTTAGCTAGGTCTTCTGGATAGCTTGCTGCAGCTTCTACATCAGCACTTTCTGCTTCACCTTGCACTTTTATGTGGAGAGGGCTTCTTTGCTTAATCCTCATAAACTAACCTCTGCTAGCTTCCAATTTTAATTCTGCAGCTTCTTCACCTCTCTCAGATTTCATAATATGGATGAGTGAGGATCTTGCTGTAGATTTGGTTTAGGCTTAAGGAAATGTTGTTGCTGGTTTGATCTATGCAGACCACTCAAACTTTCTCCATATCTTCAATAAGATTGTTTTGCTTTCTTATTGTTCATGTGTTCAGTGCAGTAGCACTATTAATTTCCTTCAATAACTTTTCCTTTACCATCATAACTTGGTTAACTCTTAGGTGCCAGACGCCTAGCTTTCATCCTGTCTAAGCTTCCAACATACCTTCCTCACTAAGCTTAACCATTTCTAGCTTTTGATTTAAAGTGAGAGATGTGTTGCTTTTCCTTTCAGCGACTACTTAAAGGTCTTCGTAGTTATTAATTGGCTAATAATTTGCCATCATATAGGGAGGTAGTTTGTAGCACCCAAAAACAATTATAATGGTAACATCAAATATCACTGACCACAGATTATTATTACAGATATCGTAATAATGACAAAGTTTGAAATATTATGACAAGTACTGAAATATGACACAGAGACATGAGGTGATGACAGGTTGCTGGAAAAATGGAGCTGATAGACTTGCTTAATATAGGGTTGCCACAAATCTTCAATTTGTAAAATATTCAATATCTACAAAGCACAATAAAGAAAAGCTCAATAAAACAAGCTATGCCTGCAGTAAAGACACAGAAAATGGTGAAAATTTCTCTGGCTATAGTTAACTTGCTCATTTGTGATTAAAACTTCATCTTCTACCTAATTACAATCACTGTTTCTGTCATCTCCATTAGAAAATAGCCTTAATATATCCTTGGGCTATGCAAACTCTGTACCTTGAGTTAGTTTTTCATTTTTATGATAGAAAACAGCATATACTTAACAATTTATAAATTAGGACACAGAAAACATATCCTGGGAGTGTGGATTACAACACAATTGAATCATTTAACAAATAATTTTGTTAAGTTTAACAAATTATTAATTAAATAATTAACAAATTAAGTATTAATTAAATAATTAATGTATTAATTATTAATTAATAATTAACAAATAAATTATTAATTAAATAATTAATGTATTAATTATTAATTAATAATTAACAAATAAATTATTAATTAAATAATTAACAAATAATGTTGTTAAATATTTAACAAATAGTAATTCTCTAAAATAAGGATAATTTAAACAGTACAAATTTGAAGCTCTGGTTCCTTTGTGATGAGCAACTTAAGACCTGCAGAACTTCAACTAATATGCCTTAAATACTTCTTAAGTGATCCTTCCATCCAAAAGATATACCACATTTGAAAACATACTAACTTAGATAGAATTTTATTACAGTAGTTCTCATAACAATATATTAGGAATTAGTGCTTTCCTGCATAATTCTATTACACAGCTATGATTTTGCTATATAATTATATTTTTAAGGTGCAACAGAATACTGTGGAGTTGCTCACTTCCAATTACTTGAACATCTTTCTGTGCCAATGTCATTTTCATTGTAGGTATACTTGATATTGTAGGCTTTGATTGCATGTAAAACATCAGCTATCTTTTGCCTTGTCTGGTAGTATTATTTTCTGTTTAAATTTTTAAAAGTAAGTTTAAAAAGTAATTATGGCCAGGCATGGTGGCCTCATGCTTGTAATCCCAGCACTTTGGGAGTAATTACAAGCATGGCCTCATGCTTGTAATCCCAGCACTTTGGGAGGCTGAGATGGGTGGATGACCTAAGGTCAGGAGTTCGAGACCAGCCTGACCAATATGGTGAAACCCCGTCTCTACTAAAAAATACAAAAAAAATTAGCCAGGCTTGGTGACATACGCCTGTGGTCCCAGTTACTCAGGTGGCCGAGACAGGAGAATCACTTGAACCTGGGAAGTGGAGGTTGCAGTAAGCTGAGATCGCACCACTGCACTCCAGCCTGGGCAACAAAGCAAGACCCCGTCTCCAAAAAAAAAAAAAAAGTAATTATAAGCCTCTGAGACCTGAGAGGAACAATGTGGCTTTATATATATGGCAAATTATATAATAATAAATGATTTACAGTAATGTATGAGTCTCTGTCCAGAATAGCTTGCATCAGTTTTTATTATACTGTGTATTAAATGCAAATTTTAGTGTTTGAAATCTGTCCATACCATGCTAATTACCTCTCTCAAGCACTTCAATAAATATATTGCAATAATAGACATTTTTCATCTCACCTTAAGGAGAAGTTGCACACAAAATATATAATTTTATTCTCTGATGTTTAAGCTATCCAATCATGTTACAATTTTAATTTTATAGTATTACAAAGACTTTTTCATAATAATACTCTTCAAATGCTTCCAGCAATATGAATTTGAAGTGGATCATCTTGCTAATATTATGCAGAACTTTCTTCCCTTGTATTAATATAGGTTTTGGTTCTTACAAATAAATAGTGGTACTGAAAAATCAGGCTTCAAAAATCCCAAGATCAGGCACAGCATGGTGGCTCACACTTGTAATCCCAACAATTTGGGAGGCTGAAGTGGGAGGATTTCTTGAGCCCAGGAGTTTGAGATCACTCTGGGGAACATAAGAAGACCCCCATCTCTACAAAAAAATTAAAAACCCAAAAAAGTAGCTGGGCATGGTTACACCTGCCTGTAGTCCCAGCTACTTGGGAGGATCACTTTTGTCCCGGAGTTTGATGCTACAGTGAGCTATGATTGCTTCACTGCACTCCAGCCTGGGCAACAGAGTGAGACCCTATCTCTAAAAAATATATAAATATATCAAAAATAAAAAACCCCAAGACCAGTCAAAGCATTACTGCCTTACTATTCTCTATTCAAAACATTACACAACTTTCAGATATTGCTAAAGTAGTTTGGCTCACAGTGTCGGTTATGATTTGGGGCCTATTTAGTGAATTGATTATTTCACAGATTTGAGCAGATCTGAACCTCCAACATCCTGGGAGGCAGACACAGAATGTTTTCTCACAACCTGAAGTTTATTCCAAAAAGGTAGTCAGGCAGCAAGACCCTCTTATAACCTCTCCTACAGTGAAATCCAACCAACCACGATGCCTTTCCTCATTAAAATGGGCTCAGGGTCAGGTCATTTTCTGATTTTCACTGAAATTTCTCACAAAAACTTTAAACTTTGTGTGTTCAAAGTGTGGCAATTTTGTGAAATTTTGAGAAATATGAACAAAGTTATTGTTGTGTT
The DNA here is from genome assembly GCF_029289425.2 of Pan paniscus. Classification (NCBI taxonomy): domain Eukaryota; kingdom Metazoa; phylum Chordata; class Mammalia; order Primates; family Hominidae; genus Pan; species Pan paniscus. The sequence goes on along the minus strand of NC_073252.2, from coordinate 172,455,949 downwards.
TGTCATTTAAGAAGAGCAGTTAGGGGTCACAAATGATATATCCACACTTTTCCCAAGAGAAAGGGGGAAACTTTAAGTCTGTGATATACGTTAAAATGTCTCATAAGATAATGGTGATAGGTCAGCTATACCAGAAGTTTTAGAGAAAATGTAATTGCTAAGAAGATGCTTAATTTACCAGACCAATAATTTAAATGAAACCACATGTAATGGCCTGATTTATGGTAAGAGTATTCAAATGAAATGCACAAATTATAAATAAAAATGTTTTAGTTAAATGCGTTTTGACATAGCAGTTGTTCCTTGTCAGGTCAATGAAATTTACTTGAGCAATATTTCTCCTAGCAATAGTCAGCATGTGCCAAGAGTGAGCATTTTCTTCCTTCTGCTTTTTGAATTCCAGCTGCTAATTAAGAATATAAGCATTTGCAAACTGGGTCAAACTAGAAATCTCTCTCTGTCTCCACCCTAACCCTGCCTAACTTTTGAGATAGCTGGACCAAATATGATTCTAGTTTACTTTTAAAACAAAATGTGAATCTATAATTTATTAGTATATCTTTAAACTCACTTTCAACTTAAGTGTATTCACAGCCCACATTCTCCCTTTGAATAAGTGCTTCTTTTATATATTTACCCGTTGTGTAAAGTTTTATATAACCTCTTTTCTCGTGTGTAGTCTTTTAAGCTATTTTTAAACCACCAAAGATTTTATGATTTTTAAAAAGTGATAATGTAATAAATTTGAATGTATTCTTCAAAATTGGTATGTTTGTGCTAGGAAATTTGAATAGAAACTGAGAAACAAACAAAAATGAATGCATTGGTAGCCTCTACTCACAATCCTCCTTTCTAGCCTTAGCTACTTTGTTTGCCTCATTACCAGTTCCCTTTCACTTTCTCTTCCTTACTTTCTCTCCCTCTCTCTCTCTCTCTGTCATACATATGCATTTGTGTTTGTTTCTATGAATACATATGTGTATGTACCTATACTATATGAATGATTATAAATCCAAAAGGTATTTCAAACAAAAATACAGTAAATTTAAAAACATTTTTGTACCAAGCTCATATTAACATTGCCACTTAATGTCAGATTTAAGGTTTTTTATCTAATCTCATGGATATAAATTTGTATTTTGTTGTATTTTCATTTCCTTTAGTTTGAGCTTTTCTTCCTGCATACTTAGTAACCATTGCTGTTTCTTCTGTAAGTTGCCTGTTTAAACCTTTAATATAGAATTATCTTTTCATTTTTATAATATTATTATATTATATTAAATTATATTGTATTGTATTATATTTGTTACATATGTTGTTTTCCATATGTTATTCACATTTCAACTCTACAATATCTTTCATAGTAAAGTTTTAAATATACATATAATAAAATTTGTTTTTCTTAAAAAATTATGCTTTATACATGCCAATATTACAAAATATTATCATTTACTTTAATCCAGAACTTGTATAGCACAAATTATGTTTATATTTTAAATACAATTAGATTTTCTTTTTACATTACTCCTTTTTCTAAGTGGATAGAATTTTTTCTCATCATCATTTATTAAAATTTTGCCACATTAATTTAAAGCATCATTTTTTAAATGATATTGATTCTTCCTATCCATTAGCATGGGATATTTTTCCATTTGTTTGTGTCTTCTCTAATTTTTTTAAGGAGTGTTTTGTAATTGTCACTGTAGAGATCTTTCTTTCATCTCCCTGGTTATTCCTAGGTATTTTATTATTTTATTATTTTGTGCCAATTGTAAATTGAATTGCCTTTCTGATTTGGCTCTCAGTGTGGCTGTTGTTGGTGTATAGGAATGATAGTGATTTTTGTACATTGATTTTGTATCCTGAAACTTTGCTGAAGTTGTTTATCAGCTGGAGGAACTTTTGAGCCAAGACTATGGGGTTTTCTAGACATAAAATAATGTCATCTACAAACAGAGGTAGTTTGACATCCCCTCTTCCTATTTGGATATCCTTTATTTCTTTCTCTTGCCTGATAGCTCTGGCTAGTACTTTCAACACTATGTTGAATAAAAGTGGTGAGAGAGGACATTCTTGTCTTGTGCCAGTTTTCAAGGGGAATGCTTCCAGCTTTTGACCATTCAGTATAATGTTGGCTGCAGGTTTGTCAGAGATGGGTCCTATTACTTTGAGGTATTTTCCTTCAATACCTAGTTTATTGAGAGTTTTTAACATGAAGGGGTGTTGAATTTTATCGAAAGCTTTCTCTGAGTCTATTGAGATAATCATGTGGTTTTTGTCTTTTGTTCTGTTTACATGATGAATCACATTTATCGATTTGCATATGTTGAACCAATCTTGCATCCTGGGAATGAAGCCTACTTGATCATGGTGGATTAGCTTTTGATGTGCTGCTGGTTTCAGTTTGAAATTATTTTGTAGAGAATTTTTGCACCGATGTTCTTCAAGGATATTGGCCTGAAGTTTTCTTTTTTTGTTGCGTCTTTGCCAGGTTTTAGTATCAAGATGATTCTGGCTTCATATAATAAGTTGAGGAGGAGTCCCTCCTCCTCAATTTTTCGGAATAGCTTCTGTAAAAATGGTACCAGCTCTTCTTTGTACAAATCTGGTAAAATTCAGAACTACCATTCTGTGAATCTTTCAGCTCCGGGGCATATTTTTTGGTTGGTAGCCTATTTATTACTGATTCAATTTTGGAGGCTGTTATTGATCTGTTTAGGGAATCAATTTCTTCTTGGCTTATTCTTGGGAAACTGTATGTGTCCAGGAATTTAAGCACCCCTTCTAGGTTTTCTAGTTTGTGTGCATAGAGGTGTTCATGGTAGTTTCTGATGGTTGTTTTCATTTCTGTGGAGTCAGTAGTAACATTCTCTTCATCATTTCTAATTATATTTATCTGGACGTTCTCTCTTTTCTGCTTTATTAGTCTAGCTAGTGGCCTATGTTTTATTAATGTTTTCAAAAAAACAACTCCTGGCTTTCGAATGGCTTTTTTGTGGCTTGATTTCCTTCTGTGCCACTCTGATTTTTGTTATTTCTTGTCTTCTGCTAGCTTTGGGGTTGATTTGTTTTTGCTTCTCTAATTCTTTCAGTTGTGAAGTTAAGCTGTTAATTTGAGATCTTTCCAACTTTTTGATGTGGACATTTAGTGCTATCAATGTCCTTCTTAACACTGCCTTAGCTGTGTCCCAGAGATTCTGGTATGTTGTATCTTTGTTCTCATTATTTTCAAATAACTTGATTTCCACCTTAATTTTATTATTTACCCCAAAGTTGTTCAGTAGCATGTTGTTTAATTGTCATGTATTTGCATGCTTTTGAGCAATTTTCATAGTGCGGACTTCTGTTTTGATTGCACTGTGGTTCAAGAGTGTGTTTGGTATGATTTCATTAGTTTTAAATTTGTTGACGATTGTTTTATGTCCACTAACATGGTCAATTTTAGGGTATGTGCCATGTAGTGAAGAGAAGAAAGTATATTCTGTTGGTTTTGGGTAGAAAGTGCTGTAAAGGTCTATCAGATCCTTTTGGTCCAATGTCGAGTTTACATCCTGAATATGTTTTTTACTTTTCTGACTTGATGATCTGACTAATACTGTCAGTGAAGTGTTTAAGTCTCGCACTATTATTGTGTGGGAGTCTATTTCTCTTTGTAGGTCTCTAAGAACTTGCTTTATGAATCTCAATGCCCCTGTGGTAGGTGCATATATATTTAGGACAGTTAGGTCTTCTTGTTGAATTGAACCCGTTACCATTATGTAATGCCCTTCTTTGTCATGTTTTATCTTTTTTTGTTTTAAATCTGTTTGGTCTAAAACCAGGATTGCAACCCTTGCTTTTTCTGTTTTCCGTTTGCTTGGTAGATTTTCCTCCATATCTGTACTTTGAGCAGTGGGTGTCATTACCTGTGAGATTGGTCTCTTGAAGACAGTATACTATTAGGTCTTTTTTTTTTAAATCCAGCTTGCCACTCTGTGCCTTTTAAGTGGGGCATTTAGCCCATTTACATTTAAGGTTAGCCCAAAGCGATTTACAGATTCGATGCTATTTCTATAAAATTAACAATGACATTCTTCACAGAACTAGAAAAAAACTATTTTAAAATTCATATGGAACCAAGGAAGAGCCTGAATAGCCAAGGCAATCCTAAGCAAAATATAGAGGAATCATGCTACCCAACTTTAAACTATACTACAAGGCTAGAGTAACCAAAAGAGCAGGGTACTGGTACAAAAACAGACATATAGACCAACTGAACAGAATAGAGAGCCCAGAAAGAAGACGAAACATCTACGACCATCTGATCTTTGAAAAAGCTGACAAAAAAAAATCAATGGGGAAGAGATTCCCTATTCAATAAATGGTGCTGGGATAACTGGCTAGTCATATGCAAAAGATTGAAGCTGGACCCCTTCCTTACACCATATACAAAAATCAACTCAGGATGGATTAAATATTTAAAGGTAAATCCCAATACTGTAAAAACTCTAGAAGATAACTTAAGAAATACCATCCTGGACATAAAAATGGACAAAGATTTCATGATAAAGACACCAAAAGCAATTGCAACAAAAACAAAAATCAGTAAGTGGGATCTAATTATATTTAAGAGTTTCTGCACAGTAAAAGAGACTATCAACAGTGTAAACAGACAACCCACAGAATGGGAGAAAATATTTGAAAACTATGCATCTGACAAAGGCTAAAACCCAACATCTATAAAGAATTTGAACAAATTTACAATAAGAGAACGCACAACCCCATTAAGAAGTGGGCAAAGGACATAAACAGACACTTTTCAAAAGAAGACAAGTGGCCAGCACATTTTTTCTTATGAAAAAAAGTTCAACATCACTGACCATTAGAGAAATCCAAGTCAAAACCACAATGAGATACCATCTTACACTAGTCAAAATGGCTATTACTAAAAAGTCAAAATGGCTATTACTAAAAAGTCAAAAAATGACAGATGCTGCTGAGGTTGCAGAGATAAAGGAACACTTATTCACTGTTAGTGAGAGTGTAAATAAGTTCAACCATTGTGGAAAGCAGTATGGCCATTCCTGAAGGAGCTAAAAGCAGAACTACCATTCAACCCAGCAATTCTATTACTGGATATATACCCAGAAGAATATAAATCACTGTACCATAAAGACACATGCACACGAATGTTCACAGCAGCACTATTCACAATAGCAAAGACTTGAAATCAACCTAAATACCCATCCATGACAAGCTGGATAAAGGGATAAAGAAAATGTGGTACATATAGAAAAGGGAATACTATGAAGCCATAAAAAAGAACAAGGTCTTGTATTTTGTGGGAACATTGATGGAGCTGGAGGCTATTATCCTTAGCAAACTAATTGCAGGAAGCAAAAAACAAATACCTCATGTTCTCACTTGTAAGTGGGAACCAAATGATAAGAACCTATGAACACAAAGAAGGGAACAACAGACACTGGCATCTACTTGAGGTGGGAGAGGAAGAGAAGGGAGAGGCCCAGAAAAGACAACTATTGGATACTGGACTTAATACCTAGGTGATGAAATAATACGTACAGCAAAGCCCTGTGACATGTGTTTACGTATGTAACAAACTTTCAAATGTACCCTCAAACCTAAAATTTAAAACTGAATAAATAAATACAATAATAACAAACAAAAACTACACAACAAAAAGTGTCATTTTTACCTTAAATTTCCACACATAGGTCTGATTTTGGACTCTGTTTTGAACCATTTATCTAAATTGTCCATTCCTGAGGTTATTTAAATACATTATTGTGAAAATGTTATTCTCTCAGAATTGAGCCATAATTTCAATGCAATGTAAATGAAAATCCTAACATGATTTTCAATTGGATATTAATCTGAAATATAAAAGTCTATGCATGGTAAAGGTAGTTTTGAAAATAATAAAGAAGTAGGCCCTTCTAACAGAAAACAAATATACAAATAAAGTTATAGTGTTTAAATAACTTCTAAGTCCATGTGTACACATTATTTTTTTCCCACTTACAAGTGAGAACATGCGGTATTTGTCTTCTGCATCTGACTTGTTTTATTTAAGATAATGGCCGCCAGTTACATCTATGTTGATGCAAAAGACATAGTTTCATTCTTTTTATGGCTGAATAGTATTCCATTGTGTATATATTCCACATTTTCTTTATCTAGTCATCCATTGATGAACATCAATGGTTTGAAATCTGTTTTGTCTGAAACTAGGATTGCAACTCCTGAATTTTTCTGTTTTTCATTTGCTTGGCAAATTTTTCTCCATCCCTTTACTTTGAGCCTATGAATATTATTACTTGTGAGATAGGTCTCTTGAAGACAGCATACCATTAGGTCTTGCTTTTTTTTTTTTTAATGCGACTTACCACTCTGTGCCTTTTAAGTGGGGCATTTAGCCTGTTTACATTCAAGGTTAGCCTAGAGCATTTTGTAGATTCATAAATAATCCATATCTTTGCTACTGTGGATAGTGCTGCAGAACATATGGACGGAGTGTAGAATGATAGACAGGGGAAACTCAGAAGGCTGACAGGGTGGAAAGAGGGGGAGGCTGAGAAGTTACTTAATGGATATAATGTACATTATTTGGGTAATGGATACTCTAAAAGCCCTGACTTCAATGCTGTGCAATCTATGCATGTAACAAAATTATACTTGTACTTCATAAATTTATGCAAAATATAAAGAAGTCAGGCTTCAGAGGCTTTTTCTGCATCTCTCAAGATTATATCTACATCTTATTTTGCTGTTACACAGATATTCATATTGCTATGGTCCATTTGATATTACACTATTCTTACTGCAATACTTGCAAATAGTACAATTATTAAATGTGTATACATACTTAGATTTCTTTCTAAATTTTATCTTTGATTCCTTTGATGAGTCTTCCTATTTCAATAACAGAACCAAATGCTTCTTATTGTTTTATTTTATAGTGCATTTTAATTAGATTTGTAAAGCTATATTTAATTGTTTTATAAAACCAAAGAGTTGGAAAACCCTTAGAGTTCATCTACTTTAAATAAACCAGTTAGTTTTAACTAAAACATTGAATGTCTCTTATACCTGGAAAATTATTTCCCAGCCTCTGCTTGTGGGAAACTTATCGCCTTAAAATCCTATGATCAGACAATTCCATTAGATACTCTCATTTCTATTTAGCTGAAATGTACCTCTTTGGATTTGCTGTTTTGATTATTACTTTCCTGTCATCACTTTTCTCTTCCTAAGCATTCTCTAAGATTCTTTATAGCTCTTCCTCTTCATTTACATATTCCCTCTCTGATGTTTTCAAATAATCAATAATTTTAATTAGTATATGTAGATAGTGATTCTTAACTTAAATCTCCAATCCTAAACTCATTTCTAATATCTAGTTCCATGATTTCAACTACCTTCAACATATAAGTCAATGTTGAGACTTCTTAGGCTCAACACCTGCATCTTCTGCTACCATCTCAAATTCAAGGCAACCCAAAATAACGTCACACACACACACACACACACACACTTCCTCCTTCCTCTTTATCCCTTCTCTATTTCTAATTCAAATATTCAAGCACCTGCTATATGCTGGCCACATACTATTTTAGGTAATAGAAAATATGCCACTGACTAAAACAGAATAAGTCTCTGCTTCTATAAAGAATAAATTCTAGGGGACAAAGTAGGAAAACAAAATAAAAAACCTGATGAATATATATAATGTCAAAACCTGATGAATATATATATATATATATATATATACATATATATATATATATATACACATATATATAATGTCAGCTAAGGATAAGTACTATGGAAAAAATAAACAGAAAATAGGTAAGGTAGAGCAACTGGAGGAAAGGTGTTTTATTAGATGGTCAAAGAAAGCTACTCTAATGTCATGAAGTATGAAATACAAGCAAATATTGTTGCATAGCTACTTGTCAGTGACTTAGACTGAAAACTTGGAAATTTTCCTTTTTTTTCTGTAAACACATAGTTAATTATGTGCCAATTTTGGTTAAATTATCTACTGAAGTGTTACCTCTGACTTATAATCCTTGTGGACCACTGCAGAAGAATGAGAGGGTTTTCGTTTTGTTTTGTTTTGTTTTGCCTTCTTCTGAAGGCAAAAAACTTTTAGTCTCTTAAAGATTAATTGCAGTGTGGAATTGGAAACCATATCAATGAACTCTTCCTACTCTTTTAAATTAAAACTAACTTGTCTATCTTGCACTTTGAATGGGTCTTTCATGTATGCTTTTTAAACATGTTTTGGTCATTTTGAAAATATCAGATTGATGAGTTATTTAGATCTTCCAAACAGCTGACACTACTTCATCATACATATCAAAATATCACATTTGTGGATGTCACCATCAAGCCCATCAAAAAATCTCTTAAGTATTGGGAAGCTATCAAGCTCATGGTGTAACAACAATTTCTCCAAAATTCCAATTTTGACTTCAAAGTTCAAAATTTATCATTGACAGCAAATACTGTCTGTTGTTTCCTTAACATGACAAGTTCAGATAAGTTCACTTCCTTCATCTTTGAGAAAATGGTCTGCCAAATACCTAGGCACAGTAACCACAGTTTCCACCCATTTTTTTCACATAAAAAATAGTATTTCACCAAAACCCCAAGCTAGTTCAGCTTGCAACTCAAAGACACCAGTGATTTTCCTTGAAAGAATCATATTACAGCCTGCAGCTGAGTATTTTGTGCAGACTTCCCATTTTGACACACAGAATATTAAAAGGTACTTACATAGGGTCCAAATTTAGTAAAATTAATAATTGTTAGTGCTTCATCAAAGATCAAGAACATTCCGAAATAAAAGTGGCATTGTTTTTACTGTAAAATATTTACTGTTTCATGAAGGATCAAAGACATTCATAAATAAAAATGGGATTGTTTTTGCTGCAAGATATGGCAGTAAAAATACAGTAACTCCTAGCACAGTTTGGTGCCAGCCCCTTTATTTGTGTTAAAGCACTAGAAGTTTTACCCAGCATTGTTTTTTCAACATCAGCGCAAATGTTGACACAATGAAAAAGGCAAATGTCTTATTATGGTTATGAAAGCAGTTTCGACCTTGTGAATTGCATGAAAGGATCCTGCTAGAGTAATGCTACTCAAGCAAAAATTTTGTGGTTCACCCCTTGCTCAAAAGATTCCAATGATCAAAATTTTAAACTGGAAATTTGAACTTTACATCATCTTACATTATTTGTCACTTTATATGCTTCTTCATGCAAACTGGCTCTAGACAAATGAAGCTGTTCCCATTGCTATTATAAACCTTGGGAGTTCGCAGTTTCTTTCAAATGATTTTGCTGCTTCTTGAGCCTGAAGTGCCTCACCTTCTTTTGCATACTTTATATGCAGCCCCTGCCTTGTTTTCAAGATCCAGCTCAAATGAGGCCTAGGTAGATATCACAGAACCCTGCGCTAAATGCACACAGCAGTTTCTGCCTGTCTCGTGCCACTTACTCTTTACTCGGCAATAATATCTCACATTGCCTGGAGCCTAGCAGGACATCTTCCATACAGTTGGTACTCAATAAATAACTATTTGATAAAACAAGCATTTGGTTGCACTGAGCCATTGGTTTACATGTTTTATTGTAGCTACCATATGAGATTGTTGACTGAAGTTAGGGTTAATGTCTGTTCCCTGAATAAATTAGTTTTCATTGGGAAGCTTATTGTGGTATCAGGTAATTCAGCTCACAAGCTTGATCTCATTAACCAGTCTGTTCTCTTTAACATTCTCAGACTTGTATAAAGATCTACCAACCAAAAGCATAAGGATCTTAAAACATTTTGAATTGTGTAAAAAAGTATTGATTTTTTAAAATTATGTTTGAGAGTTTATTAAGACAATATTACCACTTAGTTGTTATCATTAACAATCAGTAAGTTACTCAAATAAAGGAATTGCCCCCAACCATGGCCTCTTACTATTTTCCTTCTGGTTTCAAACTTAAGTATTTTTTGAACCATAGTGAAGTAGAATAGTATGACTATGAAATACACATACCTAAACTAATGTGGATGACTATTTGAACAAAAGCAAGATACATATACTGTCTATAAATTGTATTAGCCACTAAATAAAGCTTGTCTTTGAAGGAATTTCATAAAGCTAGTTTCATTTCACAGAACATCTTGAGAAAAATTTAGAATATAAAAACAAATTGAAGTTTCAGGTCATTTTTCCATTCATCTGTCTAAATTGGGACACAATCTCATATATTTTGTCTTCAGTGATTATAGGTGTGGAAGAATGAGAAACATGTCTTATCTGGCAGAAGGTAGAATTGGTGCCTATTTTACTATCCTTAAATCATTGAGAAATGTGCATCTACTTTCTCGGTAAAATGGTATTTATAATGGACATATTAAAGGATTTATGAATGAAAGTAAAAGCTTTCTATTATTACCAATCAAATCATTATTAATTGCAGGGGTCAATGAAACGTATTCTAGTATAAGCAGGTATTAAGTCCCTGCTGTGTTAAATCCATCAGCCTAGGGGACAGTCCTTCAGGTTCCCACATCTGTTCCGGAGTCAAAATTCAGATGTAGATGCGCACTTCCTTCAATCTCAATGACTTTCACAAACTCTACCAAATAGCGCTTGCTCCATAATGAGCCGTCACACTGATGATACTTCTGCTGAAAACTTCAGAAGCAGAATCCCATACAGTCTAAAGAGATCTGGTTACTGATGCTCTTGCTACTACCATCTCCACTGCCTGTAGAGTGGACGGTGTGAGGTATACCTAGGGGTCAAGTGTGGTAGGGCATCTGGCTCCGGTCACTACCACCACAGCTGGAGCAGATTTCACTGTGTCTGGGAGAGTTTTTCCCAGGTATTGGGGAGGGTGGAAGGTGATCAGTTCCTTTCCCTACTCAATGTTCTATTCAGCTTAACCTGCTCCATGCCAGTTGTTTCCAGTCACTCACATAGCCTCTTCTCTACAATACAAGCTTGTTTCCAGGAGAATTTGTTTGGGACCATTTCCCTTCTGTGCTGCTTCACAGACCTGGAGCTTCTGTTTTTGTTTTTTTTGCTTTGTTTTGTTTTGTTTTTTGAGACAGGGTCTTACACTGTTGCCCAGGCTGGAGTGCAATGGTCGATATCACCTCACTACAACCTCCGCCTCCCAGGTTCAAATGATTCTCCTGCCTCAGTCTCCCAAGCAGCTGGGATTAGAGGTGCCCACCACCACGCCTGGCTAATTTTTGTGTTTTTTAGTAGAAACGGGCTTTCACCATGTTGGCCAGGCTGGTCTCAAACTCCTGACTTCAGCTGATCGGCCCACCTCGGCCTTCCAAAGTGCTGGTATTACAGATGTGAGACGCTGCGCCCAAGCGCTTTTAACATACCGACCATTTGACTTGGTTCAGAGGCCACACCGTGCCTCCTCTCTCTACCTCCATGGTAATTGTGCATCAAGAAACTCATTGATCAAAGTAACAACAATTCTGCCTCACAGGTCTCATTCACTTTTGACTCATTTTCTGCAGTAGTCTTTAAACATACATTTCAATAGCTTCTCACTCAGGGGGAAGGAGAAGATAAAAATCTGCAGTTCTTAGATACCTCCCATATAGAAATATGAAATTTTAGTTTACTAAAGGCTGCTGACCTATTACAAAATCCATTAATCAATTCTATCCTGAATTCCCTGATATTATGTGCAAGGGTTTCCACTTCCACAAACTGTCCCATGTTTAACGATTAAATCAAGGAGGCATTATGTGGTAGTACTTTTCCCCCACAAATGTTATAGTTTAAGTCATTTTCTTTTTCTTTTTTTTTAACCCCAAGTTTTTATTTATTTTCATGAGGGGGAAAAAGAGAATCCTTTATGGTAGTGAAAATATACTTTTTTAAAAAATACAATAGCTGCCAGCAATATACTGGTGTAGATGTTCCAAAGAGAAAAGAAAATACATGAGTTCTATAATAAGCTTTCATTTGCCTGTTCAAGAAATTCTAAAGAAAATACTGCAATTCTATTCAACATTATGGCTTAAGGAGTTGAAATTTTTCCATGATAAAAATATAATGTGTCTGGCCCAAACCTTGACTATTTATAAAGGATGGAATTTTTAAAAGCCCATATATATCAATAATGAATGCTACCCTCTCTTTGAATTAAGTGCTTAATTCAAATTAATCTAAGAAATTGGTGAATCATTAAATGATGAAATGTGTATCAAAATCTTCATGAAAAAATAAATTTCTATTTCCTCTCCATTTTTGCTTTGTAGATATTTTCTAAATGGGTTTAAGTGCACAGAAATAAATGCTATCTACTTGCAACTCTGGAGAGATTCAAAACACAGCAGAAGTAAAATTAACATGCCTAAATCCTTGAGCAATTTGTATATAATTAAGAGATTTCTGACATTTATTCTTACACTAAGTTTAAGTCATTTTTCTGTCTGGGCGCGGTGGCTGACGCCTGTAATCCCAGCACTTTGGGAGGCCAAGGCAGGCAGATCACGAGGTCAGGAGTTTGAGACCAGCCTGGCCAATATGGTAAAACCCCATCTCTACTAAAAATACAAAAGTTAGCAGGGCATGGTGGCATATGCCTGTAGTCCCAGCTACTCAGGAGGCTGAGGCACAAGAATCACTTGAACCCAGGAGGCTGAGGTTGCGGTGAGCTGAGATCACACCACTGCACTCCAGCCTGGGTGACAGAGTGAGACTCCGTCTCAAAAAAAAAAAAAGTCATTTTCTAACGAGTGACAATTTCAGTTTTTGTTGAGAAAGTCCTGAATAATTTGAAAGAAAGTAAGGAGAAACCAGATGGAATGAAATCAAAATGAAAATTACAAAATTAATCTAGTAGCTACCCATCCCAAGGAAAGAATGTATATGCATGTCCCTTCAAGTTTTGACATGCCATGGTATACTTTTAATGAGTCCACTTTGTTTTCTCATATTATTTGGTGGGAGTTCCACATGAATAGACTTCAATAGACATTTATGAAATGGAATTGGGCAATGAATAGCTCCATCCACAGAGTTACTATAAGATGACACTGTTTGGTCTTCTCATCCTATGTGACTATAAAGTAATTTGCATTTCTTTTCTTTGAATGCCCTTTTTAGACTATTCATATTTTTATTATGTTTTGCCTAGTTGGGTACACAATGAATGATCTCATTTTTGAATGGCAAGATGAGGCACCCGTACAAGTGGCAGAAGGACTCACTTTGCCCCAGTTTCTGTTGAAAGAAGAAAAAGATTTACGATACTGCACTAAACATTACAATACAGGTAGGGGTTGAGTAGTGTTCTTTACACTTACTACTTGTGGTTTTATGATATCCAGATGTTTCTTCATTATAATGCTAAGTTATTTAACTGTTCATAGATCAATGTTTTTCTTATATAGCAGAAAATGGATGCATTTGAAACCTATGAATACTTTGATTCATTGCATATTGTTAAATAATTGGTCTGTATGAGACCAAAGTAATGCTTGGTGTTCAATTATCTTTAAATAATTTTTAATGAAAAGCTCATAATTACATAGTAATAATGTTTCCAAAACTATTCCTTTAATTTCTGTGAACAATAAAATGTGTTTTTAACCATTCTTGGGCAGTAAACACTGTATCTGTTAAGAACATTTTTTTAAAAATTGCTTTTTTTAAAAAAGAAAAAAGCTTTGTTGCCTAATTTTTCCCTTTGTCATATTTTCATGCATTTCAGTGTATTTTTACCTAAGCACCTACTATTCACACTAAGACACTTGAGATAAATATCAGATATAGTTCTCAACACTAAGAATTGAGAGACTCAATGTGATATTTGTACATCGGCAAATTCTGTTCAGTTGCTTTAACTAACGTGGGCTATTTCCATAAGACGTATTCTAACTATACAGTTAGAATGTATACAGTTAGAATGTATACATACAGTTAGAAAGTAATGGAATTCTCTGAATGCCATTAAACAGCCCATGATTGAGGCATCACTCCATTGTGGTGAGTACATGACCTCCCACTAGCATCAGCTTCTGTTCTTATCATTTCATTACAGTAACTATGATTCATCGTGGACTCAGCATTTTCCAGAACTGTGCTGTGACCTTTCACTATACAAAGTCCCTAGTCTCTCTTATCTCCTTAGCAAATTCACAATATCGGATCAAAAAGTCACTACCATTTTCCTTTTAACTCAGAGATGAAGCTGATATCTAACTTATTAGGGAGTTCAAGTTTAACATCTCAACACAAAGATAAAGAGCAGGCAAGTCAATAGCACTGTCCTTGCTCAGTTCCCTTAGACAGATGCTAAAAATCCCCTAGAGTTGGCTTAGGGAGGTATATTAGTTTTCTAGGGCTGCCATAATAACCTATCACAAACGGTGACTTAAAACAACAGAAATGTGTTCTCTCTCAGTTCTGGAGGGTAGGAGTCCAAAATTCAAGGTGTCAGCAGGGCCATGCTTTCCCTCAAAGCTTTAGGGAAGAGTTTTTCCCTGTCTCCTCCTGACTACCTATTTCTGGAAAACCTTGTTTCTCAGCTTGCAGATGCATCATTTCAGTCTCTGCCTCCAGAGTCACATGGGATTCCCCTGTGTGTCTGTGTTTCCGTGTCCAAATTTCCCTCTTTCTATAAGGACCTCAGTAATGTTGGATTTGGGACCCCCTCTTATCCAGGACAATTTCATTTTAACTTGATTGTATCTGCAAATACTTTATTTTCAAGTCAGTTCACATTCACACGTTCTGGGTGGACATGAATCTTAGGGAGATATCATTTAACCCAGAACAAGAGGTGAAGTTATAAACATCAATTAGGGATGAATTTTTATGATAGAGGGTCTCAAGACACTTCCTTAGTGTAAAGTAAGTTTGCATACTTCCTTGAGTTATCAAATGAGCTATTACAGCTTAAAGGAAAAGAACTTACATTTATGAATGCCTACTATAAGCAAGGAATGGGACATCTTGGGTGGTATCGTAGAGATCTTACAACTTTACATTCTAGAAGCACTGTACTGTCCAGAAGCAAAATAATGTGCCCAAATTATGTAGAAAATAAAAGCATCTCATAGAGTCCTCATTCAAGTATGTGGTTAATTTGCTTCAGATCCCAGACTCCATTTCATATTTGCTTTTACAACGCACAAGAATCTTTTGTTTTCCAATAATAGGCCTAGATACCACATATACCTTTTATGTTGCTTGTGAAAATACAACAAACAACAATAGTAGGTTACCTAAGAACCACATTTATAAAATACCCTTTCCCCCCAGAAAATGAAATATACTTAAGTTAAAAATGTTTTCATACACAAATTAATTGCACAAAATTAGAGGATTTATTCAGTTTTATTTTCACTATTCTGAAGTATTTATTAGTTATGTGTTACAGCATCCTATGATCTGTCTCCTTCTAATAATTTCTCCAAAATCTTTTACCTCTCTTCCCCTTGCTCCGTAATACCCTGCCACAATGACTTGCTTGCTTATATACACCAAACTCGTCTCTGTCTGTCTCAGGGCCTTTGCTCTTGCTCTTCCTTCTGCATGTAAAGTTCTTCCTGAAATTGTTCCAAGCCTAATACTCCCACTTTCTTCAGGGTTATTCAAATGCAAACTCTTGAAACATCCATATGTAACAATATGTGTTAAATGCCCAAACTCTGCTTTCACCTTCTGAAATTATATCATTCAATTTTATGTTTACTTATTTTTTGCATGTTTCTTTCATTGCCGTAAGTTTGTATTATATTTATTCTGTTGATCGCTGTATTTCTGGGGTCTGCTGCCATGCATAAGTGATAGATTTTTTTGTCCAACTTGTTCTTTTATCTCATCAGATCCACATATACTGAGTATATTTATTTATGTACAAGCAATGGTGTATATTTGTGTTCATGTGTGTATCCCTTTATTTTCTTTCCCAGCAATATTATAAAAACATTTTTTAATTTTTATAGATACATAATAGCTGTACATGTTTTTGGAGGTACATGTGATATTTTGATACAAACATAAAATCTGTAATGATCAAATCTGGGTAATTGGGACATCTATCACCTCATAGATTTATCAATTCTTTGTGTTGGGAACATTCCAAATCTTTTCTTCTTTCTATTTTGAAATGTACAATAAAGTATTGTTAACTGTAATTATCCCCATTATGCTATTGAACACTAGAATTTATTCATTCTAAGTGTATTTTTAAACCCACTCACCAACCTCTTCGCCTGCCTTCTTCTCAGCCTCTCGAAACCACTATTTGCTTTACTACAACCATGAAGTCAATTATTTTAGCTCCCACATGTGAATAATAATATGTGATATTGTCTTTCTATGCCTGGCTTGTTTCATCTAGTTCTATCCATGTTGCTACAAATGATAGAATTTCATTCTTTTTTGTTTGAATAATATTCCATTGTGTATATACACTACATTTTCTTTATCCATTCTTCCACTGAGGGACACTTGGGTTGGTTCCTTATCTTAGCTATTGTGAATAGGGCTTCAACAAATATGTATCTCTTCAATACACTGATTTTCTTTCTTTTGGATATATAGCCAGTAGTCCGTATGGTACCTTTATTTTTACTTTTTAAAGGAACTCCTATACTCTTTTCTCCGGTAGCTGGACTAATCTGTATTCCCACCAATGGTGTACAAGTGTTCCCCTTTCTCTGCTTCCTCATCAGCATTTGTTATTTTCTGCCTTTTTGATAATAGTTATTTCATTGGGGTGAGATAATATCTTATTTTGTTTTGTTTTGTTTTGTTTTTTTGAGTTGGAGTCTCACTCTGTCACCCAGGCTGGAATGTAGTGGCAAGATCTCTGCTCACTGCAAGCAGGTTCACACCATTCTCCTGCCTCAGCCCCCTGAGTAGCTGGGACTACAGGCGCCCACCACCACGACTGGCTAATTTTTTGTATTTTTAGTAGAGACGGGGTTGCACCGGGTTAGCCAGGTTGGTCTCCATCTCCTGACCTCATGATTCTCCCACCTCGGCCTCCCAAAGTGCTAGGATTGCACTTATTGTGGTTTTGATTTGCATTTTTCTGATGATTAGTGATTTTGAACTTTGAAAAACACTCTTTTTAAATAAAAACACAGTGGAGCTTATTTTTTTCCTTGAGAATCACCTGAAATTTAGAGAATTTATACAAAGTATCTGAATGGTTAGTATTTGTTACTAATTATGCTATGGGATTACTTAGTGAGTTATTTAACTGATATTATAAATATGTTTCAGTTATTCTTGTTTTATTCCATTTCATTATTTCTCATAGCAAAATTTAAATCTTTATATTTAATAGCACTTTAAAATCTAAAGTATTTTCATATATTTCAGGAATCTTTAGGCATTTTGTATATATTTGATAAATCAGTAAAAGGATCATGTATGGTTTGCACATATGTTTCTGATTACTATTCACTTAAGAGTGGAATCCACATTTTCTGGACTTTATGAACTTTTGTTGAGACTTAAGCTCTGGAAACACATGCATGGGTTCATTCAGATATAGTGCCCGTGCATCACCTGTGCAATCACGCACGGCCCAAGTCACATGACCAGAAGCTTTGCACTGAGCCCTACCTAGCAATAGGACAGCAATTGCTCTTTAACATCTTTCTTTCATCATAAGTAACAGAATGTTACTTAAAGAGCAGAATGTTAACTTTCTGACCTCATCCTTCTTAAAATAACTCAAATAAAAACAATTAAACCAAGAACTGGGTGATTTAGAAGAACAATTTTTATAAAGGAGAGATAACATAGAGTAGTATAAATCAATATCAATAGAGTAGGGAGTAGAACCAGGACACAAGCAAAAAATATCGACTTAATGTTTATTAAACCATCATTTACTCCTCTATGTATTGCTTACCAAAATAGAGGTAAATAATAGAGACATAAAAGCGTAAGTGTATAGTACAAATGGATCCCGTTGTTTTTAGTGTGTTTTTAAGTTATTTTCAAATTTATTAATGGGAAATAACACATATTTTCCTATTTGTTTGCTTTATTATTCAAGGAATAATTCGTGTTCAATTGTATTTATCCTCTAGCACTTACTTTAAAGAAAATGGAAAGGCTTCTGCAACAAATAGCACCTGGCTCTAAAGAAGCACTCAAAACACCAGAAACAGTCTATGAGTAAAGAAGATCTTTATATAATAAGTATATATTTCTCCTGTCTGCCTCAGAAGCAATTGTCGTAATCAAGTGAAATAATAAATCTTTGGATATCTTGACAAGTGTAAAGCACTTTTCAAGTCGGAAGTAATAAAGTTTCCTACTATTTCCTAAAAGAGTACGCTCTCTTTACTACATTGCTTCTTCATGCTAACAGTGAAAAATATTTTTTCAAGAATCAATATGAGACTCTTTTCATTGTCATGGAAAGTTTTATAACAGAATCCTTATCAAAATGAAATTGTGAGGCCGGGAGCAGTGGCTCACACCTGTAATCCCAACACTTTGGGAGGCTGAGGTGGGCAGATTACCTGAGGTCAGGAATTCAACACCAGCCTGGCCAACATGGTGAAACCACATCTCTACAAAAAAAAAAAAAAAAAAAATTAGCCAGGCTTGGTGGTGCATGCCTGTAATCCCAGCTACTTGGGAGGCTGAGGCAGGAGAAACTCTTGAATCCAGGAGGCGCAGGCTACAGTGAGCTGAGATCATGCCACTTCACTCCAGCCTGGGGGACAGAGTGAGACCCTGTCTCAAAAAAAAGAGAGAAATTGTGATATTTGATGCCGTAACAAAGACCTATATGTACTAATTGCTGTATTTACCTTACCACCAATTAGGAAAGTTTACGTGTATAGAAGTGCGATTCCATCTGGAGCGACAAATGGGATACTATCTGATCCAGATGTACATTCCCAGTCTCCTGATTGTTATTCTATCCTGGGTTTCGTTCTGGATCAACATGGATGCAGCACCGGCCAGGGTAGCTCTGGGGATAACCACTGTGCTAACGATGACTACACAGAGTTCAGGATCACGAGCTTCCTTGCCAAAAGTAAGTGCACTGAATGAGCATGCACATCTTTGCACACACACTTATAAATCTTGCAAAGATATCATTGTCAGCTTTGGTCAGATATTTTTCAATGGCATTTCAATGGCATTACTGGTTTTTAAAGTAATATATAACCAAAGCAGAAAACATGTAAAACAGAAATAAATGAAAAAAATTCTGCAAACCAGTGATATCTGCTATTCACATTTTGTGTTATTATTCCCAATTATTTAAATATCAATAATACTCTTATACACTATGGAATTATTTGTATCAATAGGTTTTAAAATATTTAGAAATATATTAAACATTTAAGTTGAATCTACATGGTAATTTTAAATGGTGGCATAGTACTCCATTGTATGGATATGCCATAATTTACTTAGTCACTCTTAGGACTGATACTATAATAAATGTTATATATATGAATATATATGTATATGTGTGTGTGCCTGTGTCTATACATATCACACATATCATCTATATTTATAAACACACATATTTTATGGAAACACACATATATATCCATATATAGACACAAACACATACACACACATAGCTTTACACATATTTTGTATTATGTTCTTAGCATATATTCTTATAAACAGAATTGCTGCAGTGATAGCCGTATGCATTGATATGTATTGCCAAATTTATTTCCAGAAGAAATATACCAATTATACTACAAGTATTTTATCAGAGTGCCCATAGTGCTGCACCCTGAGCCCAATATGGTATATATTATTTTTGTGTTTTTTCTCCCTTTTGCTTTTAAGTAACCATAAGTCAATAGGAAGGAGACCTTATCTAATTCCACGATTTTCATCCATGCTGAGCTGCCAGAATTAAAATAAAATTGTTCCCTCTGTGAGGTTTGTAAAAGACCCAATATTGCTTTGCATAAGATATACTGAAATAAAACTCTTTTCATTTATTTAGCTGCATAGAAATAGAAAATTATTTTCTTCCCCTAAAATGACGTCTAAGAAGTTTCTGTCATCTAAATTAAGTAATTCTGCATAGCTTCCAAGAAGCTTTACTATTACTTTCATTGAAATGAAGTACTTCAATGCAATAAAATCATATTAACTTTTTTTGTGTGCATTTGATGCTATCTTCTTGCCACACCAAGTAAATTATAAATCTATTGTCATGGCTCCCTTAGTCCTTTCTATTAATTCATTCTATGATTCAATTTATTCGATTGAAATGCCCATATAAATAAAAATTGAAAATAGGAATTTTATCATTAAAATATGATATTAACATGCTCTGCCTCACTAAAAGTTAATCGTTGTCTTTCCTAATAATGTCTACTTTTATTAACAATTAATTGTATTTTCAAAATTGTTCACATCAACTAGTGTTTTCTAAAATATTTTTCATGTGAAAATTATAAATCTGTTTATAAATGTAAACTAATAATACTCAATGCTTATTTACATAAGGATAAATGTTGCAAGAGCTCTGGGTAATAGTGGAAATTTCATAGTTAATTTGTAAAGGAAATCGTCAGTTTACTCACTGATCTTCATGAGCTAAACAGAAATGAAAGCTCATTTGTCTGTATGCTGTCAGTCAGAAAAAGGAGAATCTATGGCTTCTACAAGGCACAACAGAAAGACGTTTAGATACAGAGAGTAAGGTAGAATTGGGGGAGCATGGAAATGTGAGTAGAGGATGCAGAAATAAAGCAAGCAATAAATTAAAAACACAGAATGGAGGCACAACTTAAAAAAAAAGAAGAATGTCTAGGACTGCTTCGTATTTTTTTTCTCAAGAAATAGGAGACATTTTTAAAAGGCTTTAATTTCCACAAGAACTTACAGAAGAAATAAATTTTCAGCCATGAGTTCAACTATACACATACATGTGTACAAAGTCTGTCTCTCTGATCATAGAGACAATGACATCTAAAAATGTGATGACAGGTGTGACTCTGACCCACAAAAGGAATTGATTGAGAAAGTGATACCTTAAAAGAAGTTGACTGTATCATCTTAGAATTCAAGATAAGTCAGGAATAGGAGGTTTGGCATAATTAATTACTTACATTCAATTTTAGTAGGGCAGACCCCAAGGACCCAGGATAAACAAAAGAATTAATCTATTGGATGAGACCATTCAAAAGAGTAGAAAATCTCTTTAAAAGTACAATTCTGATTCTGCGACTTTTTTGGGCCAGAGAGACAGGAGGTGAGGGCTTTATAACTTTCATTTAGAAACAGATGTGTGAGACCGTGCACCTTAAGATCTTTTGTTCTCAATCTCACAAAAGAACCCTCAGAAGTCTGAGAGTCTTGCCACTAAAACACCCAGAATTTACCTACTGACAATTTCTAGGAAGTAGGAAAACAAAGTTACATTTAGGAAAATTGACTATAAAACATAGGACAGTGAAACAATAAATCATAATTTTGTGATCTTTGCCTAGTGTTTGGTCTAGGCTCTGTGTCAATACATCTCCTGTAAGATAAGAAAGAGCTCAGAAATTGCTTAAGTAAGACTCAGAGAATGAAATCTCAAAGAATGTACTTTAGCCAGCTTCTAGAGAACTACAGAGCTGATATTCCTCTCTGATATTTTCTATTGCATCAGCCTCTACAATGTCATGATAACTCAAGCATGTAGTCTCTCAAAGCAAGAACACTCCTGTGATTGATTCCTTGAAACTTGAACTCTTTTACATTTTTGCAGTGTCTGTATCAGGTGGCCATAAGAAGGTGATATATGCATTCTATTCCCAGCAAATTTTCAAGGTTGTGTGACTTTAGGAGCACTTTCTTACACCGTGTGCTTGGGGCAGAGTGAGAAAAGATGGTAATGATCATGGGGCCTATCAAGGAAGACTTCATAGGCCTTGGTAATGATTGGGTTTAATTTGGGTGCAGCAATGGGCCACTGATGAATTTTAATAAGGGGAGCAATTACACTGACTTCTGTTTGAAGACCAGATAGAAGAGGCAGAGTGGGAGCAAGGAGTCTACCAAGCAAGCTATTGTAGTCCACAGCAGATGATGATCTGGCAAGATTGGTAGCAACAGAGCTAGAGAGTAGCAGATGGCTTTAGAAAGAAGTAAATGTTTCTGAAAAAATATATTTGGAGGTAAAACAGACAGGATTTGCTTATGAATTGAACATGGAAAATTCAGGGAAATGCAGGAGTCAAGGGTAGCATTCAAGTAAGTAACTAGGCAAGTAGAGATGATAGTTACTAATAGGGAAGGTTGGGGGAAAGGTTAATTGTGGGTTCTTTTCTAAAACATGTTAACTTGGAGACATTTACAAGACAATCACATGGAATTATCAAAAACTAAGAACTTCCAAAGTTCTGACCAAAGACATCCAGCCCTCAGACTTTAGGGTGTAAACTACAAATGAATTGGGAAGTGGACTAGAGGTGATTTTTCTAGTGGAAGAAAGCCTGGAAAGACAGGGAAAGAAGATATATTTGTGCTTGGCTCTCTTCCTCCAGCTGAAAATCTTCTCTCTCTGTTCCCCTCCCGGGGCTATCCCTACCCATAAACAGAATATATTAGACAGTTCGGTTAAAGGCAAGACCCACTCACCCCAAAACTTTACTCCCAAACTCTTTGAGATCTCAGCATTCTGTAATCTTTTTTTAGATATGGAAAGTCCTCCTTCTTAGGAGGATTCATTTCATCAGGGTTGAAAGAGGGGATAGTAATAATAATTCAATTATTTTTAGTATAAATTTGATTTCAATATTCAGTTAAGACCTTGGCACTGAAGGAATTAAGTATGGGGATGGGTAAGAATAGAGAAAATCAGTAGAAGAGACAAAATATAATTTTAATTTGTAAACTCTGAGTACTAGAAGGAATCCACATTAGGGAACTCTGGAGAAATCTTGGCTATACAGCAATATTATATACACCTTACCCTTTATTTTATGATTTCAACAATCAATTAATTCCTATTAGAGACCTACCCTCATCATTTTTTTTTCATCCTGTTTCATAGAGACTGGCTAAGGACCAGGTCTGGTGTGTGTTTTATGTTTCATATCATCTGCAGAAGTACACAAGTGTCACTATGCATACCTTATTTTAGTCTTTTCAACTTATTATCATATCAGAGACTTTTGAACATAGCATGTCAAACAGATGCACACACACACATGCACACACACTATACACAACGCACACATTCACATACACAGATAGAAACTTGGCAGGGTGGGGGAATCTCTAGATTCAAGTTTATCCAAACCCTAGCTCTTAACACAATATATTAATATTATGAGATTCTTGGCACTTGGGGCTGATAATCCAGTTACATCGCAATTATCCTGCATAACAACTTCTGAATCTCAATGGTTTACAACATTTCTTCTTGCTCACAGGACTGTGAGGTGCCTGTATCTCTTTGCGCTTGCCCTGAGATTGGTTGTTCAAGTGGGCTTGGATCTAGGCTGTGGAGTGGGTTTCAGATCTGCTCCCTCTGTGTCCTCATTCTGGGGCTGCAGGGACCTGTAACATGGTCTTTCCATGGAGGAGTGCTGGAGAGCAAGAAGGCAAGCAGAAACACACAAGGCTTGTGCTCAGAATTGGCACACAGTCGCTTCTGTTCTCATTCCACAAATTATACAAGTCTCATGGCCAAACCGAAAGTCGATAGGGTGGAAGAGTGCACTCCACCCACAGGGAAGACTTGGAGATGAAGAAAGAAAAAGAGAATTGTAAATAATCTTATCTACCTTGGGAAAATTATTTGTTTAAGTTTTCGGTCTCCTTTCTTAGACCACACTCTGGCTTGTCAGTAAATGTTCAGAAAAACAAGAGGGGAGGAAGGGTAAGGAAAGAAATAGGGAAGTATCCTAGGGAGATTCTATGTGGACTTCTCTGCTCCCATCACTATGGCCATCTCATTGAAAACAGCTACTAAACATTAAAAAATAATGAGTCCTTGAAATTTCAAATATGGCTTTTTGATTGAATATTTTACAGAAGCTCAGAAGCTGGTAGCCTGTGGAGATTGCAAATTCTGCACCAAAAGCTGTTTATGGTCAATGATTACTTAGAACCTTTTCCCTTTCTCAATTCCACTCATTTTTTCCCTTTCAATTTCTCTGTGAAACTGTCCTCATTTTCAGAGATAGCGTCTGGGCACGGTGGCTCACATCTGTAATTCCAGCACTTTGGGAGGCAGAAGCGGGTGGATCACTTGAGGCTAGGAGTTTGAGAACAGCTTAGCCAACAGGCAAAACCCCGTCTCTACTAAAAAATACAAAAATTAGCTGGGCGTGGTGGCGGGCATCTGTAATCCCAGCTACTCTAGAGGCTGAGGCACCAGAATCACTTAAACCCGGGAGGCAGAGGTTGCAGTGAGCCGAGATTGCACCACTGCACTCCAGCCTGGGTGACAGAATGAGACTCTGTCTCAAAAAAATAATAAAAAATAAGAAAAATAATGAGGATAGCTTTTATATTATATTAAGTTTTCATTCTTCATAACACCAATTTTAAAAATGATTATAACTATTAGAAAATATAAATTGAACTGATACATTTTTTGAACACCACAATTGTGTTGGCACACAGATATCTGTGTGTGGTTGATTACAATAAAAAGATAGGAAATGGGAAGAAAAATGAAGGATTTATATTCACTGTTGTGTTCATAGCTAATTAGCAAGTACGCATTCTTATTCTTCTAAAAAAAAACCCTTAAATTTTAAAGGAGAGTACATTGTGTTAGTGATAATGTAATGGGGTCAGGAGAGCTACATAGTAATCAGGTTTTCCTATTAATATAGCAATTAATAGTTATTATTGTCAGTAATATTTTGGTCCAAACCATTTAAACATAACATTTTAATATTTACTGAAAATGTAGTTAACTAATGTTATTTCAATCAAGTTCAGTACAAACATGATCCAAGTGAGTTCATTTTAAGTTTATTACTGTGACAGAATGTGTAATAAATTTAACTTTATGATACAATGTTTGATATAAGCAATATATTCAACTAATTTTTTTAAATGTTCATGGATCGTACTAACTAATATGATTCCATACACACTAATTTAGGGAAAAGGGGAAAAAGAAAAAAGGCCCAGAAAATGAAATAATTATTTATTCATACCCTTATCACAAGATATAATGTATATGAATACCATCCAATTTTATTACTGATAAAAAAAATTATCTGTTTTGTAAATAAAAAAGTCCTAAAAATGGGTGGATTCTATGATAAGAAGGATAGAAATTGATGGATATCTCTAGTTCTACATTTCATCTTAGGACCTCCTTTACTAGACTTACTAGATTTCATCAAGGATCTACTTAGGACCTACTTTACTAGAAATATTAGATTCCATCAAGCTGAAAAATTAATGATTATCAAGCATTTTCTCTGTACTTGAGATAGAGACAGGGCTGCTACATAAATTCTTAAATCTGATAGAACTAGGGAAAAGTATATGGCCGAATCATAAACTTTAAAACTGTTTTAAAATGGCATGATACCACAGCTTTGACATCAAACTAAGTTTAAAAACAAAGATATGTATGCAATTTGGAGACTACTTTACGTAAACAATGTCATCCACCACGTTCATATATATCCTAGAATCGTACCATGAGTCCCCAAAAGATAAAAGTGAATGTAAAACTACCACTTCGCCAGTGAAAGAAAGCACTTTGCCCCAAAATCAGAGTAAAACAAACACCTTTGAAGGCTTTATCTGTCTCCATGATTCCTATTTGAAGTTTTAAATGAAGCTCTTGAACTCCAGAGGAAAAGGGAATAGGAACTTATATGATTACAATAAAAATGATGCTATAGAAGCACAAAACCTTCACTACAGAAATGAAGAAAAGAGAGGTCACAATTATAATTTAGCCTGAGTAGATCAAAAAAAGGTAATATATTAAGAAATACCAGGAAGTCTAACTGCATGCACCTAAGAAGCATTTTCAGTGACATCTAGATTTGACAATTTCACATCAGTGTTAAATATAAGAAAAAGAGCTACATCCTACAGAAAAAATGATGGTAAAACTCCAGTTACTGAAGTGGGAGTCAGAGATAACTGTGACTTTTCAAAATTCTTTAGTCTTTTTGGTTGTACTTTCCTTGTCTGGTGACGAAAGTATTGGTTAAATTCACCTCTTTGGAAACAATGAAGTTTTGTTATTATGTGATTCTCTGTTGTATTTTATCTCATGAAGTAAAAACCATTACGTGAGTGGCTCACACCTGTAATCCCAGCACTTTGGGAGGCTGAGGTGGGAGGATCGCTTGAGGCCAGGAGTTCAAGGCTAGCCTGAGAAACATAGTGAGACTCTTGTCTCCACATTTTTTTTTTTTTAATTAGCAAAGTGTGGTAACACACACCCATAGTCCTAGCTGCTTGGGAGGCTGAGGCAGGAGAATTGCTTGAGCCCAGGAACTCGAGGCTGCAGTGAGTTATGATTACACCACTGCACTTCAGCCTGGGTGACAGAGCAAAACCCTTTCACAAAAACAAAACAAAACAAAAATCCCTTATGTGAAAAATAAATATTGTGTTAGAAGCATCATTCATTTACTGAGGGTTATGACTATGATAATCAGCATGAACATTCCACCAGCAAGACTGTTGTGAGTCACCCTCCAGGATAATAAATGTCAGAATGTCGAAACTCACAATATCCTGGGCCGTAAGTTTTATTGCCTAGTTATTCATGCTCCGAGAAAGTAGTCCTTGAGTTACCTCCTTTTACCTTTTCAGTATCAGCTTCATTCCACTTCAACACCTGTCTTTAAAATATTATTTATTATTTTCTTTTGTTCAGATTCCTTTCTCGCTGGCTTTAGGTCTTAATGAAGTTTGAAATGCTTTTGAGATTAATATTATTTTTTCCTGTTACAAAATGTAAAATTCTTATACATGTTCTTGCACTAAGGAGAAATGTAGGATTAAGGGTACTACAAATTTGTATTTTAAAAATGAATGATTAAATGAATAGTCAATGAGATCTGAAATTAAAACCTCAGAAAACAAGGCATAACACAAGCAGAGACATTTTCAGCATATCTCAGAGAAAAAGCAGTTACCTGTAGGCTTTAATCACTTGCCCATCGCACAGCCAAAATTACTCATCACAGTTTACTTGACATTTCTGAGGAACTAGGGCAATCCACCAGGATTGAATGTTATTAAAGGAAGAACCAATTACCCTATTCAAAGGGCTATTTTAGCTCATCAAAAGCATACACTGTGATGTTTTATTATACTTTTTTCTCAAATAAAAAGCAAGTTTGGATTGAGAAAAGAATTGACAAACTATCTCTCTTAAGGGATCCCTGGAAATTTACCTTATAGAGTTCCTACATGTAGGTGTAGATGAGATTTTGTGATTCAAACTCCAGGTTCTGGTTTAATCAATTTCTTTTTCTTAAGTTTAAACTATGCTGTTTATAAATACATTTAAATTTCTATTTCTAGAATCCATTGATTAATGGTCATCTGGGTTATAATTTAGCTAGCCACATCAAATATATCTTTGCCCATTAATATATTGTCGTCTATAAGCTGTAACAGGAATTTATTGGTCACAGGAAAATCCTTTTGACCACCTCCATGTGGACTGAAGTAAAGGCATACATCTCGGCAGGTCTCTCAACCATAGCATATACTGCCGTAGTTATAATACAGCTCACTCAATGTACTTGTTAAGGAATATGATCCAAAATTACTGCTATTCAATAATCCTATCAAAAGTTCGTGCAAAAGTAAACTTAGTTATGAAGGATTACCTGAGATATATGCAAGCCATCTATTTCTCTGGACTTGTTTGAGTCCATTTTTCACATTGCTATAAAGAACTACCTGAGACTGGGTAATTTATAAAGAAAAGAGGATTAATTGGCTCATGATTCTATGGGCTCTCCAGGCTTCTGCTTCTGGGGGGCCTCAGGAAACTTACAATCATAGTGGAAGGTGAAGGGGAAGTAAGCACTTCTTACATGGCTGGAGCAGGAGGAAGAAGATTGAAAGGGAAGGTGCCACACACTTTTAAACAACCAGATCTCATGAGAACTCTGTCACAAGACAGCACTAGACGGATGGTGCTAAACCATTGGAAACCACCCCCACGATGGAATTACCTCCCACCAAGCCCCACCTCCAACACCAGGTATTACAATTCAACATGAGTTTTGGGTGGGGGCACAGATCCAAACCATATCAGGATCAAAGAGCACAAAGTCAAATGACTTCAGGGGTCAGTTGCACAAATAAATGAACAAAGTGGTCTGGTATAATTAATGAAGGGAAGAGGGATGGGCAGTATGGTTAACTGATGATGAGCATTCCATGCTTAGAAGCATATTCTTTTTCTTTTTTAAGATATTGTGCAGTCCAAACAAACTTATTCTCATACATAAATTTGGCTTGCAGACTGCCTGTCTTTACTCTCTGCATCTAGAGAATTGATTATCTGTCTTAGGTTAAGTTAGTGCTTCAAAGCACTACCTGGACTCTACTTTTTTGTACCTCTTTACAATTCATATTACTGAATTTGGACCTGACACTATCGTTTTATGAAATTTTTGGCTGAAAATCAGGGGACATTTCTTATTCTTTGTCATACCCTAATTAATTGACAGCTTCTTTCCATAAAGCAGTGAGTTTTTCTCTTTAACAAAGCTGCCTTTATGTGCTATTCAAGATATCACAGTGATCAGATCATAATCCACAGGTTCCTCAATTCTGTGCTTATGAGGATTCTTGTTTCAGAAGGACAAATAGAAATCGCCCTCCTGACTTTCTCTGGAGTTATCATAATGCTCTGTGCCACGAAGGCCGCTTTCCCCTCTAGGCATGTGGTAGGATTACGTCTCCTAGTGCTCTTGTGATCAGGGTTGACTGTGAGTAGTTCTGGCTAATGAACTTTGAGCAGAAACAACCTGTGCCACTACCAGTCTGGAACATTTATGACCAAATGGGAGAACCACCAGCGACTTGGTTTTCCTCTGCTGCTGTGTTACAAGTGAGGATAGCAATGACAACACCATTCCAGGGTCAGCATTCGACTCAAAGTAGACATGCAGTATGAGAGCAAAATATACCTTTGTTTCTTCAAGCCAGTGAAATTTTGTGGTTGTTTGCTACTTGCATTGTATCCTAGCTTGAATCCTCCCTATGACAAACCCCTCATGTCACTGGAGGGGTAGATACGGAGAAATCTCATGGTTAGGCAAGCTCCCTGAACATGACTGCTTCTCAGAGCCAAAGTGACTTGATTCTGTGTTTAATAACCAAGATGACTGACAGCAATAAAATCCAATTTTATATATATATATATATTCTTATTTGAGATGCAAGAGGCAGGCTTTCTCTATTTCTAATGATAATTTTGCAAAAAAGAAAAACTGCATAATTTCTTGGGGAAAAAAAGTGTAAGAAATCTACAGAACATATGGTGCTTATATTCCTTTTCCTAAATTATAAAACTTTTTTTAGAATGAAAAAGACTAGTCCTTGCAATAACCTAGCTTGTGTACTCTATTGATCATTTATCAAGCTGATCTCTTCCTGGATTGTTACATGGCAAGTAAACAACAGCCTCCTGTCTCCTGGCTCATAAACAACTTTAGTATATTTAATACTCCTGGGGGACATACATGGTATTTCGTAGGATAAAATATTTCTCTTATCTTAATAGTTTTGCTTCGCTTGGGCAACTAGTTTGTTTTCATCTAGTAAATATAATGACCATTTCTTTTCATACGTTGTCTACTAGGAAGTTGACTGTCAGATTTTAGGATCAAAGCTAGCAAATATGGAGGATCTTACAGTATGTATTTTGTGCGCTGACATTACTCTTAAATATCAGATGAAATTTATAGAGCCTGGAATTTTAAGATACAGAGAGGAATTCCAATTTACATTGTTTACAGTTGTTGATTTGCAGTGGTATCTTAAATGGAAGCAGCCTAATAACTAGGTGATATAGAATAGTAGTTAAGTTCATAAGCTCTGGAACCATATGAGTTATATTCAAATCCTAGTTTTGCAACTTGGTAGCAATGTGGCCTTAAGCAAGTTATTTCACTGCAACTGTTTCCTCATCTTTAAAATAAGGATGATTCCCTCTATTGTTGTGGGGATTAAGTGTTACCATATGGACACTACTGTATGAAGAGCATTTCCTGGAATATTAGTTAATATAATTATTTCTCTAATAATAAATGGCCAGTGATTACAAGTCAATACACAGGAGTCAACCCAACTGAGAGCCTTTACCATAAAGAACCTTGTGCTGCATCCTAGAGATACAAAAATGCATAAGGTCTGGCCTTTGTCTTAGCTCATGGAATGTAACAGCCTAAAAGCAGAAGATACATAAGTGGATAATGTCAGTACAGTGAGACAAAATCAATGATACAATGGAGTTATTTGGTATTTGCTATCAATACATATTTTGTTAACATATTAGGATAGACATCTCATCTTCAAATCTTCATGGACATACTAATTTTTGCATCCTTCTAATCAAAGTTTTTGGAAAGTGGAAAGCACTTAAAACTTGCAGGATAGAGTAATTAACTGATGGTGGGGCATTCAAGTGGTGCTAGCCAGCAGACATCTTACAGGATCTACCACAAAAATAAATATAATTATTGTTGTAATGAGTAACCTTTGAAAAAAGTGGAAGTGGGATGCTGAGATGCATTATTCTGGCCTGGGCATTTGAAGATAGTTTCCCTGAAGAAGTAGCTTACAAGCTGAGACCTACAGGATGAACAGCAGTTACCCAAAGAAGGAGGGTTCCAGTCCAAAGTAATAGCAAAAAAAAAAAAAAAAAGTAAATACAAAGCAGCTGAGGCAGAGTGGAGCTTGTCAATTGCTTTCAGGTTTCAAAAACTAAAAGAAGGGAAATATAGCTACTACATAATAAGCAATTAAGAAACTGGCATAAGGTGGTAATTATCCCTTCCACAGGGAGGTCTTCCCTGGCCACTGCCATCTAACATAGCCTCCTTCTCCCAGTCTTTCATATCGTTACCCTCCCAAATTTTCTTTACAACACTTCTTTTAAATTATCTTATGTATGTGTTTGCTTTTATTGTATGTTTTTCTAACTTGAGTATAAGCTCCATTAATAATAGAGCTTGTCTGTCTTTCTCATCTCTATACCTGTAACACCTAACAACAGAACTTGGGTTCATCATCGTCATTCAGTAAATGTTGAATAAAAAACAAAAATGAAAGCTAGTCTTTATGTGAAGGGTTAATATGAATTATTATGAAGGGCTAATTTTGAAGGGCTTCATACCCCATAAAACAGATTTTGAACATTAAATTAACAGAAAGCAAATGAAGAACTGTAAGCCTAAAGCAATGCAATCAGATTTGCATTTAAAAATCACTAACTGTTGTGTCAAGGATAGCGCTGAGGGACTAGGACACACTGTGGCTTCAATCAGTGTGATGGCAGTATAAGGAAGGACAGAAATTGATAAACTTGAGAAATGGAAAGAAAACATAATTAACAGGGCTGAATCTTTGAAAAGAGAGAGTGAGAAGCCTCCTAGATTTGGGGGTGAACAACTGCAGAGTGGAGTCTCTTAATGAGAAGAGAGGGGAGCTGTGCATATTTGCTGTTGTTTTTTTGTTTGTTTGTTTGTTTTGGTGGGGGAGGTGGTAGTCTGGTAGAGATTCTTGACTCCTTTTTAGTCAAATTCAGTTTGAGGAGTGGGAGACAGTCAGAGTGCCATGAAGGAAGAACCTGGATAAAGGGGGCTTTAGTCAGGAAATAGAGATTTGGGGATCATGAGCACAGAAGAGGAACTGAATCCATAGGGATAGATACGATGGATTAATGAGTCGTGTCCCAATGAGAATAGAAAAGGGCCCAGGCCATCTCCCTAAGCAGCTCAGGAAAAGAAAGAGAATCCACAAAACCGATGGGGTGGAGTGGAGGGAGGGAAACCCAGAGAACACAGGTCACAGAAGCCATGGAAAGAGCACCCCCTGAGAAGGAAGCTTTCTTCTGCAGGATGGCTTGGGAGTGGTTTCCGGGACAAAGGTCCCCTGACCAGTGCACCTCATTAGTAAACCTTTAGATTTTATTTCCATAGACACTTGTATTCAGAGAGTTATACCGAGGAGGGATTCTTCCAGAATATAGAACTAGGATTCCAGTGGACAATGGGTCTTTTGGGAAGGTGGTCAAGATTGGAATGATACTGCCCAAAAGGGAGACATACAGGAGGGGGAGCAAAGAAGGTAATGACTCTGAATCCATGGGGAGTGTGCTGTGTGTCATGAGTGTGTTGTGAATGCATTGAAGTAAGAACTGCTGTCTTTATTTTAAAGTTACTAGCCCCAAAGTTCCAAACTTCCCACGTCCTGTGTTTGCTGTACTTGGCGGGGAAGCTAGAATGGAGGAGGAGAAACAGACTTGAAATTGGTGAAGGGGGTCGAAGAGATGATGAGGAAAGTAGGCCTTTAGGCTCAATGCTTTTAAGCTGTTAACAATTAGCAGAACCCTGACAGGCACAAATGATGTTTCCACATATTTGTTGTCACTGAAAACACTCGTTGAATTAATTTGGAAATTATATTTCTGATGTAATTTCTGTGGTTCATGTCATTATGGATTCAGGATGCTCAAGAATGCACACATACTTTATGAGTCATATTCGTTCAGGAATAATGTGGCTTGAGACAGCATCTTTGAAAGCCATATTACTTGTTCCAGGACTGTATATATTTGGAAGCAGCCAGAAATTTCTGGCCGAATTACAGAATTTATGAGATTTAAATCTATACTTGCAAACAGATGGACATTTGATACAGCACTGGAATAAAGTGAGATGCACTGCTCTTTGCCCAGTGGAGATGATTCTGATCAGTAGAAGTCACACTTAAAATGCAGGAGGAGATGCAGTGTGCTTCCCTGTTGAAATGCTTCATATGTAAGTTGACACCCTTCCGAGTGTCAAGAAATAAACTCTTTCAAAAAGAAAATCAACCCAATTGAAGGTATTAAGAAAGCATTGCTCCAGAAAGTGAATCTCCATATGTCATCTATGATTCAGTTTCTCCCCCGACGCCTGTAGTTTACCATTTAATGCCTTCATTTATCTGTCCATTCACTCAGCAGATATGTACATGTGACAAACGCTGATGTGATGGTGATCAAAACAGAGATGTCATCTGCCCTCAAAGAGTTCACATTACAAACAGGAAAAAAAAAAGAAAAAAAAAAAAACAAGGAATAACAATTCCAATGCAATGTGTTAGGGTAACACAGCAAGTTAGCACAGGTACCATGAGATTCTGAACCAGATTTGGGCAAAGTCTAGCCTGAGACCTGAAGAACCTGCTGGGAAAGATAGGAAAGAGCTTTTTCCTTACTTTATTTACCACTCCTGCCACCCTAACTTTCCCCCAAATGTTGAACCACTTATCCTTTAAAACTACTATCTAAATCTGTTCAAAATTCCCACAGGCTAACGTTTCATAAAAATAGCTGCACTAAATATTGAAGATGAAAGAGGAAAGAATACAGAAGATATAAACAGCACAAAGACAGGCAAGTTCTCAAAATGTAGGGTGTTGATCCTTAAGATAATTATGCAATGGGTCCAAAGAAGTAGGGCAAATTAGTTTGAACCCAGCCTGACATTCTGTTCTCCCAGATCCACATCTTCTTGGAAGTAAGGATATTTATTTTTATAGCAAGGAAACAGACTTGTAGCTAATTGTCCATTTCCAATGAAAGATGGAAAAACATCTTACCTTTCATAAATATAAGTATCTCTCATTTTTATTTCTAATACTTGGCAAATGACAGCATTTTACACATCTAATTGGCTATATAAAGTATGAAACAAAATGAATTATCTCATGCTCACTCCACAAAAGGTATGTTTTTGCTGACATTGCTTGCAAGATATGCTTCCTTAACTCTGGAATATATGCACATGTATACAATAAGAGCAGAAACTAATACTCAAGCAAATTTTCAACCTTGAGCAATGGACATATACACAGATATGAGTTCAGCTACAGCCTCAAATCACTGCCCAATTAAACTGAGTATGAAAACAGTTGCTTAAAGGTTACTGAATTACTTTTTCTAAGGGACTTAGGTCTGTATAAGTCTATTTCTAGAAAATACGGACGTAGCTTTTCTTTTTACTCTTCTCTTCCTGTCTCTTCCCTTTGTGTTCATTTTTAAAGTTGTCTGTTTTTTCCACTCTTTTTCTTGTTCTTCCCTTCCCTTTTCTACCTTTGAGGTGACAAGACACAGTGAGACCTGTAGGGCCATAGCTGAGCAGGTGTCAGAATCAAGGAGGCTGGCTGGGTCTGGTGGAACCAGAGTCAAGGATGCTGCCAGATTGCCAGATCCTATGGAGCAGGATAAATAGTTAGTTAGGACCAAGGCCAGTGGGGCCATTGGGGGATGGGACCAGGAGCAAGGAGCCAAATGGGGCCAATGGTGGCCAAATAGAAGCCTCCAGCCATAATCCTCCCAAGAGGAAGGCCAAATGCAACAACAATCTGCACACAAAAAGCACCTTCATAAGTACCAAAAATGAGGTGAATGATCACAGTATCTGGTTCTACCATTATATTAAGGTGCTGAGGCTGAAAATATGGTTGGCAGAATTGAGATGTTAGTCACATACACGGTGAATGATCAAGTACATGTTGAGGATAATGGGAGTCAAGTTTTCCACTTTTAGAGAAAAATTTTGCATATATAGAAAGGGTATAGGCTAAAGGGAACCCTGTGGTGTTGAGTTAGATATAGAGATGTAATGTAAGCTCATGTTTGATGGATAGATGGATAGATAGAGATGATACAGAAATTTACACAGGTGCTACATTTTATGTGTGTGTGTGAATATATGTGTGTGTGTGTGTGATTGCTAGCTCTGTCCACTATGAGAGCCTAGAAACGATACCACTTAGGGAGATGTGAATACACCCAGTGCCCAGATCTTGGTTTCTAAAAACCACTCTTCACTACAGAAGAGTTCCTGAGAGAAAGGGCTGACTCAAAAACAAGAACAGGAAAAGTACAAGATGAATCTGGAGTATCTTGTGCCAGAAAGTGAGGAAATGCTCAAATAATGAGGGCTACTTGTCAAACGGATATATGTGCTAACATCTAGGGGCTTCTAATGGCCCAATCCAGAATAATGTGAGCATCAAAATAAATAATGATGTTAATGTATTACATCACTTGGAAGAAAATAGTTATCCATAAGTTTATACACATATAAATAAACAAATGAATAAACAGATAAATGTAGAAGACAGGAATTTTTCTTACAGTAGAATGCTAATTGATAAATGTAGATGAATAAGGAAATTAGAAAATCACCACTGAGTAACCATCATTGTAATAATTGCTTCAGGCAAAAATCATCAACGAATGTTAAATCTAGTGTGTGAAGATTTAAAGAGTAACAGAATACTTATATAGCTTCAAAATATTCCATGCATGGGAAGATTAGCAATTTTATAATAGAGCAACCTAGCAGACATTACCTTAATCAATTGATCAACATTGTGTGCCTCCTGATATGATGCACTGTGGAGAACAGGGAATCACTGGTTGGGAATTCCTACTAAAAATCCATCATCTGAATGTAAATGAGGAAATATCAGGCAAACTTTAGAAAATAACTGGCCTGTACTCATCAAAAGTAACAATGCCACAAAAAAGCAAGGAGAGACAGATAATGTCCCACACTGAAAACTAAAGAGATATGGCAACAAAATGCAGCACATGATCCTGGATTAAATCCTGAGCTGGAAAACAAATAACAAAAAAAGTCTGTTTTTTAAATTAAAAAGGGCATTCTTGAGACAATTGGTGAAATGGGAGGGATTTAAGGATTAGGTGGTAGGATTTTATCAATGTTATAAATGTCAAATTTTTGATTTTGTTGAGTGTATGGTGTTGTGTCTACAAATTACACTCAAATAGTTTGAGGGAATATATATATGTGTATATATATATACACACACACATACACACACAACAATAAATGTAGTTAAATATTAACAACTGGAGAAGCTGATAGTCCTTATTACTATTTTTTTTTTTTTTTTTGAGACAGAATTCTACTCTTTTGCCCTGGCTGGAGTGAAGTGGCATGATCTCGGCTCACTGCAACCTCTGCCCCCTGGGTTCAAGCGATTCTCCTGCCTCAGCCTCCCAAGTAGCTGGGATTATAGGCGCCCGCCACCACACCTGGCTAATTTTTGTATTTTTAAAACAGATGGAGTTTCACAATGTTGGCTAGGCTGGTCTCGAACTCTTGACCTCAGGTGATCCACCCGCCTTGGCATACCAAAGTTCTAGGATTACAGGCGTGAGCCACTGAGCCTGACCTCTTTGCACTATTCTTATAACATGTCTTTATAAAAGTCAAAAATATTTCAAAATAGATAGCAAATAACCATACATTATTTATAAATGCAATGAAAGAAAAATATCTTAACAGAATTAATAAATACAATTTTAATTTTTTTTAAAAAATTGATGAAAATATGGAACTAAAAAGCCAACAGCATTATCTATATTTCAATGTTCATACTTTTCAAGCAGTATACTGTTCTGAAGGTAAAATTATATTTCAATTATGTTTTCTTTCATCGTGTTTGGGCTATTGCCTAAATTTGAAAAAAATTAACAAAATGCTCATAATACATAAAATTTATAAAAATAACTAAGGAAACTTCAAGAAAAAATTGTCATTTTCTTTATTTTTTAAAACTTATGTATAAATGACATAATTCAGAATCAGAAAAACTCAGTTTTGTTCTCAAAGGAAGTAACAATATAAGTGAATTTGCTTGCTTTCTCTTTCTCTCTTGGCTAGGTTTCATATGTCAAAGCTATTGATATTTGGATGGCAGTATGCCTCCTTTTTGTGTTTTCAGCACTTCTGGAGTATGCAGCTGTAAATTTTGTATCAAGACAACACAAAGAACTTCTGAGATTTCGACGAAAGAGAAAGAATAAGGTAAGTGATTAAATGTATTGGGTTTGGCAGAATCCAGTTTTCACTCGAAAGTGAATTTGTTGTATTTAATAGAGATGAAAAGAGAGGCAATTGGGACTGGGGATGAAATGATATAATATTCCTTTCATTTTTTTCCAATCCAAACTAAAAGTGTCAAAAATAGCTTTAGGGAGAAAATGATGACACCTAGCTCTACTTTAAACAGCATATCCGATGACATGGGACCTATATCAAGTTCTTTTTAATGTGCTTCCTGGAACGACACTTTTTAAATTTTAATTAATGAATTATGTCATTTCTTACTTGCAATGTTAGAGCATTTCTAATAGTTTCACTTGATATAAGTCATCAAATGTAATTATTAATGTTCCTTTATCAGAGCTAATTCATTTCATTATTTCCATCAAATATTACTTATTTACTAATACCGTGATGATAAATACATGCAAATCTCTGTGGTCTCTTCTTGATGCATATTGTCATGAGCTAAAGACATTTCTTTTGAAACCCTGTGGGAAACACAATAAAGTGCTTTTGTTGCCTGGCTACTATCTGATAAGTGATGAAACCAGGAGGAAACTTAGAACATCATGAAGACACCATAGGAAGTTGCAGAAGTAAACCCCTAATTGGATTTGGATGCCCTAAATGAAGTTCTTCCTCTATGCAGAACTGTAATGGCATCTTCCTTGACATGCATGTGGTTTTGACCAATCCCCTTTCTTTTTTTATAAGAGAGAGCCTCTATCAACCTCAGATCCATGCATTTACTTCTAATGTGAATGTGCCAACAGACATTTTAAAAGCAAATGGTCTTTTAAAGCAATGGACAATAATGTCAAAATTTTGTGTAATTGTGGCAAGGATCCAATATCCTGGCATATTTAAGTCAAAAGATAAACCTTAATGATAACAGTCTAGTTCACATAGTGTGCATTTTTAAGTATTTAAAGGTTTCAATTTTTTAAGGATTCTTTATAAATTATACTGCAATTTATGTATTGATTAAACTTCTTTAAAAAGCACTAAGCTTTGACCTCTCAGTGCTTGAGTCTACTTAGTATTAAACATATTCTAAAGCAGTAACTTTACTTATCATTTCTAATTGGCCTTCCCAAAAGCATCACTGCTCCAATAAACACACAATTAACAGCAGCGTGGAAAGAACATCAGCATTCAGCATCGGGAGATTTAGTAATACATGAACAAAAAACAGGCTAAGACTTGCATTTAATTAAATTTTTATGAAAACAGAAGCATATCTTTTGTACACTGAAACATATTGTGATGGGGAGATTAACTTTATCTTCTTCCCTCACCTCACCCTGGTCTACTGGTCTGTTACATTTCTCATTTCTCCTCATTCCGCCTTTATCTCTTTTTCTTCCTCTTCTCTCTCCCTCTCCACCGCCTACTTTCTCATCTTTTCTTTCATGATAACTGGCACCGGTTGAACAATGACAGTACAAATGCTGTATCACAGGGATGACGCTCTGGTCTTTCTTCGTTATTAGTAACTGATAAAGACCACTTTCGCTTCTAGTATCATTAATTAGAAGTAAAGCAATACGCATGTTCCCTATCATTATGATTTGCTTTTCGTCATTTTGATTTTCCATTTCTTTACCTTTTTCTTTCTCCTTATACAATTTAGAATGTATCAAGCATGTCCTGTAAATTCTAGAAAAGAGAAGTATTGTGCATCCGGTGTCCAAATGGGTAAACTGTGAAAGCTCAGACATATCCTACATCCACCACACATCCAGTAATCATAATATCCAGTAGAAAAAGTATTAGACAACAAGTTTAGATGCTCAATTCTGGTTCCTTCTTTTAAAAAATTATTTTTACCAAAGTGCCTCTTTATTCAGTTTTACCACATGTAAAAGTGAAATTAAAATATTTGATGCTCCTTCCTCTTTAGCTCATAGAAAGAGGGAAACATTCATTTTCTCCGGTGATTGGTACCCTGGGAAAATGCAGAAATGCAAAAACAATCATATCTTATTATTTTCTGATAACTACTTGATATATTCAGGGAGCAAATGTAATTAAACATAATTATGATTTAATGAAGAAAAAAGTTTTTTTAAGTTCAGTTTTGTATGTTGGGGTAGATACTTTGCATATGTGAAAATCTATTAATTGCTATATATGTCTGTTCAAATGGTATATACAATTACAACCAATTGTGTAATTATATTTAATCATATATGAATTGATTCTCTGGTTTCTCAATTCCTCTTGGTCCACTTTACCTTCCCACAGACAGAAGCTTTTGCATTGGAGAAGTTTTACCGTTTCTCAGATATGGTAAATTGACTTTCTTAACTCTAAATAGAGGAATGTGGTCATCAGTAAAAAGCAGACAGCATATTCTGCACTACCAAGGCAGTGTTTGGTGGGGAAACACAGCCCCTTTTGTATTGAAAGCTGAGCAAATATCATCCCCCTTCAGCTAAGAAGGGTATTTTCTTTTTCTAAAAACTTTATTCTTGTCTTCTCTCATCAATAAAAGGATATTTAAATATTACCCTTCATTTTATTAACAAAGATATTTGATTGGTCAAAATGATTTAAAAATATATGTTAAAGGGAAATATCACATATATCTTGTAATAATCACAAGAGAAGAAACACTCAGATGCTTGCATAAAATTAGTTGAAAATAAATGGAAAATTTATTTATACAAACAAATTCTAAAAGCAACTGCACAAGAGACCTCAAAATAAGGCAACAAAATGCTTCGTGCCTTCTGTGTATCTTTAGAATCCATTCTAAATGTTAAAATATGTTGAGGTTACTTATAGCAAGTGAACAATTTAGTTTTGATAGCAGCATCCTTTGAAATTATCAAATAAAAAGAGGTCACAAAGACACATGTCCAAGTATAATGACTAAATATTAGGAAAGCAATCTAAAATAGATAGTTTGGGTCTGTACGTGGTTTAACTTGGGGGTTCATAATTTAGTATGCAATAATTAAACAGAAATCTACTGAAGCCAAGAATTTAGCCTGAGAAGTCACACACAAATAGTTCTGTCTACTAAACTTAATTTCTGGGGTAAACTATATTTAAAAGTAGCTCCCCAAATGATTCTATTGTACACTGCAGGTAAGCATCTCTGCAAGAGACATAATGTTAAATAATTCTTGCAATAATCTCAACCTCATAACAGATTGTCTACACCTGGTATTATTTTAAAGTACTTGCTAAGTTCTCTTATAATATCTAATCACTCAGCCATTGTCCTTTGCAACTAAAGTTTACATCTTATTTCCCAGCATCCATTTCTCCCTTTGTTTTTCATCCCTGAAAGATAATTTCACATGATCCACTTGCTTTTACTTGATTATCTTAACAGTAAATTTTTCATTGCATGGAAATTACATAATTAGATATAGTGTTTGCAATATATATTTATAGATACAAGTAGGTATTAGACTATACAGTAGACTCTCTAATCTTTCTCTGGGAGACCAACATAATTATATCTCCAGTAACTAAACAGTTAATGTTTATAGAAACTATAGAGTGAAAGGTACCTATTTAATTAAATATTACTTTATGAAAACTCTAATGAAAAAACAGGCTTATCTTATGGGAAGTCAATAAATTCTTATTTTTATAGAAGAAACAATAATATAACACAGATATATTCATAAGAAAGTTTATACATCCCATTTGTTTTTAAAATATTTCAAGCATTGGGCAAATTTGGGGGTGGTTGTTTTCTTTGACTTGTTGAAAACTATTTCCCTAAACTAACAATGCTCTGGGCTGATCAAATTTGTCATTTAAAACTATGTATTTTGCTTAGAAACAGTCTGAGTAATCTAAATTTTGAAATAAACAGAATCAAAATGAGTCTCAATGTTGGTACTATGCCCTTTATTGTCATGAGTACTGATTTACATGAATTTTCTTCAGTACTCTAATTTGGCAGAACAGGCAAAGTAAATAAAATAGTCTCACTGTAGAAAGTTTGTCACAACAGGGGACCTTACATTAATGCAATTATTATTCCTAGGAAAGTTTTAACTAGGCTCAGCATTGGCTTAGGCATTGTATACCGCTTTTTTAAACTTATTTTTTCCTCTGTGAAGGTACCAGAGAATCCTGCATCTATTGTGAAAGAACACAAGTTTGCTCTTGTATCCAGATTTCCCCACCCCACACTGTCCCAGCCTGCTGTGTGCTGATTACGCACTGCACCATGTCATGGATGCTATCTCCAGTGCTGTGTGTGTGTGCGTGTGTGTGTCTGTATGCATGATATGGAAGCATTTTGGTTAGAGTCGCTATTCCCATGTATGGTATCATTACTTTAGTCTTGGAGGCTTAAAAAGACATGCCAAGGTATTTCCGAACATGTTATTTGTTGAGAGATATGGATGAAATGGGATTGCTTTAATGCATTTCATGTAGCTTCCTCCACAATGCAATGTAATAGTGCAATGGTTTGCTGCAAGAAAACATATGCACACAGTATTCTAGTGCCTGTTTCCCTACTGATGATTATTTATTAATTATTATTTATATATGCAAATGAAATAGGAATGGATCATTAGTTCTAGATTTAAGAAATCCTAACCAAGTTTATGTTTTGCTAGGCACAATGGTTATCTTTTGGAAAAATAAAGATATCATTGACTGCATTTTGACCATCTGTACACAAACTTTATTTTATTTGCTTATGTTTTTATATGCTGTCTTACTTTAAAAATAATTCATGATAGCTTCTAAGGATAATAAATAATTGATTTTCTGCCCTGTGCATTTGTCAAGTCTATAGTCTAAGGATAAACACAAACGTACGTATATACTGTTCTGATGAACGTGAGAAGGATTCACGGTTGAAAGCCATATGGCATCCATATACACTAATTATTCAATAATCTTTCCATTCCAGGTCAGCTTATGCTATTCTAGAGCTAAGATGTTCTTTAAATAGATAAAGTGTTTCCTACAAATGTCTTTCACGCATACCCGAAGAAAACTTATTTCCCAATAACTTAGATTCAAACAAAATTCTGTTTGAATGACTCTACTATCAGGAGTTGAAATCGCATCCTCTCAAATAAGACAAAAATTGCAAGACTTCAATTATTCCCTGTAAACAAATATTTAGATATTTAGTTTATGTTAAACGCAGCTATTTCTTATAGCTATATTCTCTGAAAATCTGTTCAGGAAAATAATACTTAATAAAATAATATAATCTCTGTTCAAATTTACATGCATTTTAGTGACTTCCATCTCAATGTTAATTAAAATAGAAATGCTGCTTTTTAACATATGATGTCTATTGTAATACCCTATGTCACTCCATAATTATAAGTTGGCAGTAAGTGAATCTAACATATTATGCTAGATATAGATATATAGATTTTTAAATAAATCATTCCATTGATTTCTTATCCATCCTCTATAATATTTCATCTAAAACATTCATCTTTTTAAATTTAAATTTTACCATTTATCAATCTCCAAACTATTTCTGAATCTAAGTTTAATATGCCAAGTGTATACTTGGCTAATTAATAGCTAATTCAGATGTCATCTATAATAAATGCAGGGTTCTCTTGGAGTGAACTTTCAAATAATTTTATATTAACGATTGACTTACAACAACAAAGTATTTTTTAAACCTCATCTA
Source organism: Pan paniscus (assembly GCF_029289425.2). Classification (NCBI taxonomy): domain Eukaryota; kingdom Metazoa; phylum Chordata; class Mammalia; order Primates; family Hominidae; genus Pan; species Pan paniscus. The sequence continues at coordinate 172,413,216 of NC_073252.2, read as the reverse complement.
TAATTGCATTATTTTAGACCTTCCATTTATAAATGATATAAAAATGTGTGTAGATATATGAAACTGAATATTTTATTTTAGACAGATATTTTAGAAAAACAATTTTAATTCATTCACATTTTTCATCTGTTCTTCATATTCTCAAAGGACAATGATTTTTCCCAACAAAATAAGTCATTGCTGTTTATTAGCAATTTAAAATAATCTACACATTTTGAAACCATATAAATAGAGATTAATAACAATTTAATTTTCCTTCGTTTTTTACATTCCTATTTGGTAATAAAGTTACAAAAAAGTATTTGGCAAAAAGACATTTGGAATAATCTATTTAATACTTTAATTAAATAAATATTAAATATTTATTGCCCCAATATTAAATAAACATTGCCCCAAAGGTACCTACTAAGGGAGAAACTTTAAGATGCAAATAATGTGTTTAATGCTGTTATATCTTACAGCAATTCACATAATCAATACTTCATGCTGTTCTAGATGCTTAATGTTTTGTTCACACTCAATGGCAATATTCATGCCTTCATCACTCTCACATCCACATAAGTTTTCTTTTTTCTGGTCTATTTTGAGGACTAAGAAGAAGATACAAAATTAGTCCTTGCCTCACACATGTGTTAATATACAGTATCATGTTTGGTGACAGAGATGAAGCAATTTTATTCAATGACTGTATGCACCCTTCTATTTTCTGTCTGTCTCTAATATTTCTAGCTATAACTTGCACTTTATATGAATCAGTGCTTGGCATAATAATTGAAATAAAATGAAAAGAGACATACAAAGTCTCACAGTATGATATAGAAGCATAATGACCAAAATTTTTTTTTTGTCAGTTTTAAATTTACGGAAAAAAGATATTCCTGTAAAAAGAATTGTGCAGTAGCTAAATGGTTATCTCCATTCTTCATTGCCTACCATTCTAACTTGCTTGAAACATAGTAAGAAGGTTTACTTGTGGGTAAACTAAACTACTTCTTTAACTTTTTAATCAGCGATTTTGCCCACTTTCTATATTTTATGTTGTCAAGGGCCTTAATTTTATAACCACTAAATATTGGCTAACACATAACGTCTCTGAGTCAAAAGTTCTAGACTTATTTTTTATTCCTTGCTTTTTTGACATATAAGCCATGAGAATGTAAGCTGAAGCTATTTCCAGAAAATTAAATTATCTCAAAAAAAATTTGAGTGCTAATTATAATAAGGAATATCACTGCACATGTAAGCATACATAAACACAGGATAATTTATGACTGGGTAATGCAAAGCAGAGAAATTAGTAATAAAATATTTCAGTGCTTCTTCTAATTTAGTAATCTAATAATAATAATAAGCTGATAGAAAAGCTTCATCCATGCTTAACATTATTGTTTAGGTCATTAAAAAAAACCCTTGATGTTTTTAAGGTCCAGGGGCTCATGGTCTCTCTCATCCCCCGTCTTACTGCGAGAGCAGACAGGACCCTGTACAGGAGTCTGTTCCTTTCCTTCCCACAGAGTTGAGATCCTGTTTCTGAAAGGGGTCTGATATGACTCCTCATGCCTCATCTCACGGGCACATTCAAAATGATCTGCACTCTTTCATGGAACACATTTAAAACACAAAGACTCTTTGGTTCCATAAATTAGATTTGCAAGGAATTCTAGCAGTCACATGGCAAAACCCATGTATTGTAACAATAAGACAGTGAGGACTTGAGGGGTGAATGATCTTTTTACTTTTATGCTGTTGGTTAACCTTTTAGTGTAATAGTGCTCAAATGCAAGGCCACCTGGAGAACAGGTAACTGGGTAGGCCTATTTTACATAGTATTTTAGTGCTAGTTTGGTTACTCTGAGTTTAAAACATCTAATAGTAAAATGATTCAAGTTGTTATTCGTATTCTTTCCTATTGTGCTTTGTGCAATTTCTAGAATAATGTAATATTACACTCAAAATATGAATAATATAATAGCAGCAATTTGAGTGCTTTGTCCGGTGGTTTATATATTTTCTCTCACCCTAAAAGAACTGATAGGTAGTATAATAAATATTTTCCTGGAATAAGAAACCAAGAATCATAGAGTTAAGTAGCTAAATTAAGGCTATGCAGACTTTCCATGTCCTTGTCATGTCATCTTTAATAATTAAATGTTTTAATTGGCCATTCCAATATCTGTTTAAGCCTTTGCTCTCTGGGCAGATGGGATATGAGGTACTCTTCCTATGCTGTGCCCTTGGGCCATGTTGTGCATTTTGGGCTAAAATGTGTTCCTTTGTTCAGTGAGATCTATCTGAGAAGCCCAAGCTAATATAAAAATGCCTTGTTCCAAGCCCTTAATAGTATATTCAGCTATGGCTTTTGTTACAACGTAAACAAAACCCAAGATGGAATATCTGTGAATTTCAGGCAAAAGCCACTGAATCCTCCAGAAGCCAAGGGCAAGAACCCTAGGTATTTCATCTACAGCTATGTGTTAGCACTTGTCCATGGAAGATTCAAGCCAAAAGCAATTTTCATACAAGTTTTCTCTTGTTGATACTCAGGACAATCTCTCACCACATATGGTACTTTCCATTGGTAAACTAGATGGTCTGTTTTGCCTCCGTTGGAAGAGAGTCATGAGGTTCAGACCATTCTGGGTACTCAGCTGCAGGGTCCATCATTGGCCCATTGTCACACAGGATTTTTTTACATGGACATGGTACACTTCAGCAGAGTCACTTCCCTTGAGTTGGTCTTGAATACACTATTTTAATTTTGCCAGGGCACTTAGACTGGAATGCCTTTTTGACATCACCCATGATGGGGTAGGTATCTCAGTCCTAGATATAGACTGATGCCTTTCAGATTCCTTTGGTCTGGGCGGCTATTTCTAATCAGAACTCAAGAGAATGTCAGTAGCTGTCATTCATGTAGCTTATACCTGCTGACAGTGTCAGAGGATTTTCTAGTCTAGAATCCTAGCAGCCACCTTAGAGTGCCACTATTGAGCTTTTTCCAGAAACTCCAGTCTATGTGTGTTTTAGCAGCAGATACTTGCATAATCAGTGAATGTTAAGACCTCAGAGGGACCAGCCTGGCTACTGCATGCTTTAGATCTCTCACAGTCTGCTTTAGTTTCCCTTTGAAATTCAGTCTGGTTACTTTATACAGTGGGGCCAACAGAAATCCAAAATGTACCTGCCAAATTTTAACAGTGCCACAAGTTTTTTTTTTTTTTTTTTTTAATAATAGAAAGCAGAAGAAATAGCAGTTTGTCCCTTAATGTTTGTGACTTGTAGCTAATGTCCTCAGACAAGGTTATGCCTTGTAAATGGACTCATGGGGCTGGACCTTGCACCTTATCTGGATTAATTAGCCACCCGTACCTAGTCACAGGTGCCACTAGTTTCCAAACTCTTCCCTGACTTTCTGCTTGGTCAGGGAAACTATCACTTATTAAACAACTTACTTTTGACGATGATCTGGACCAAATTGTTTCTTATCCGGTTGTGACAACATACTGGAGAATTTAGGCTCCTTTAGGGATGGACAGTAAGATTATAATTGTGTCCACCTCACATGAAGACATGCTGTGTTTGACTTTTTTTTTTTTACCAGTGAGACTAAAAACAAAGCATCAGTCAAGTCTATCAAATCCAACCAGCCATCTCTGTCCTGAACTCTTGGATAGAGTTTTGCATCCAAAACTCTTGAATAGTTTTCACCACATCCAGCCAGCATGGTGGAGGCTGTTGGGAAACTTCTTTACTGAACCCAAATAGTCAGCAGTCAGCCTGTAGGATCCATCTAGCTTTGTCGTAGGCCAGACAGGCTATTCTAGAGAGAATTAATGAAAACTACCGCCCCTGCGCCATTCCCTTAATCAGAGCTGAGAGTTCCAGTAATCTTCCTAAAAAGGAAGACTTAGGCAATTCTAAGGGCTCCCATTTTATTACATCCAATTAAAACTGGGCTAAGGAATGACTTGCCCAGGACTAGGCTCAAGCCAGAGATGCCAAGATCCTTCATTTATGTATCACATCCTTTCCAATCATACATTTGGTTAAAGGCAGTGCCATCTACTGAGTATATCTTACTCTCTTTTCTCCTACCTACAGTTTTTAGTGTGACCATGATACCTGCTACTATAGCTGATCCTTTGCCTCCTTCCCTGCTCAAGCAGCTTCTGTTTGACTCTTTATATTGCTTTCCTGTTCCCCAGCATATTACCACATATTTTGCTTTGGCATCAGGTAATTGCAAGAAGCTGTGTTCACTACCCCCATGACAATTCATCTTTAACCATAGCACAGCCATAGAGCCCCATTAAGAATTGGGCATGGAAATCCTGGCCTTCGAGTCAGTCTGTTTCTTTCAGCTGCCTTAACTGATGGAGTAAATTTAGCAACCTGTGTCAGTGCCTTTTGTTTCCATTCCCCATTGGCACCATGGGATTTAACTTCTGAGTTGAAAAGAACAGATCGAACAGGGTTCCTTAGGGGAGTCTGCTGCCAAAATTGGAACAGATTTCCGTCCTCCCAGCAGGCAATAATGTGCTGGGAAATAGTTCACAGAAATCCTGTCAATTTTTGCTGTGTTCTTTTTGTGTCTTAACGGCCACCTAAAGAGAGCTTATAGATGTACCTCTGGCCATGATCTTTCTTCTGAACAGCCTAGATTTTCTTCTCATCGGTAAAACCCAGTATAGCAGCTGCAAGAGTTAATGTACGCACGAATCTAAACACCCTCCTGCCTTCCCAGAATGAGGGCCACATGCCTAAGGACTCTCCTAACCCAGTGCTTACCCAAGTTTTGGTCAGGGGATATGGTTTGGGTAGGCTTCTTTCTGATTGTCATATGGCCACCCCAGATTTGCTGCTATACTTAACATATCTGCTCTTCTGTAGAGGTGTTACATTTCACAGCAGTGAGAGCATCAGTCAGTCCTTCTCAGCAGAGATTGATTGATTGATTGATTGATTGATTCTGAGATGGAGTTTTCACTCTTGTCATCCAGGCTGGAGTGCAGTGGCATGATCTTGGCTCACTGCAACCTCTACGTCCTGGGTTCAAGTGATTCTCCTGCTTCAGCCTCTGGAGTAGCTGGGATTATAGGCATGTACCACCACGCCTGGCTAATTTTTTTTGTATTTTTAGTAGAGACAGGGTTTCGCCATCTTGGCCAGGCTGGTCTCGAATTCCTGACCTCAGGTGATCTGCCTGCCTTGGCCTCCCAAAGTGCTAGGATTAGAGGCGTAAGCTGCCACACTCAGTCCTCAACATAGATTTATACCACCCCAGGCTTCACCTACTCCAAAAGAGTCATTGACATTACACCTGCCAGTAATTCCTGAATGGTAACACTGCAGCAGATTGGGGGTTAGCATTCACACCAAACATTACTTTTCACACTACTGCATCCAAAAATATGTTATTAGCTCCTTAGTCAATTAAACTAAAGATGTAGGAAAGCATGGATTCCCTAGAGAACTGCTACCACTTCTTAGCAAAGTGACCCAGCTTCTTTATGCTTTGTCCAATTTGGTAGCTACTAGCCTCATGTGGTTATTGAGCACTAGAAATTTAGAGTCTGAATTGAGATGTGCTGTGAATGTAAAACACATGCCAGGTTTCAAGGACTTTGTATGAAATAACGAATGAAAACTATCTCAATTTTTACTTCAATAAGTGTTGAAAAGATATTGGGAACATACTGAGTTATTTTTTTTTCAAACTGAAGTTATTTTGACCTGTTTCCTTTAACTTGTTAAATGTAGTTAATGTAAAAATTAAAATCACACACATGGCTTTTATTTGTGGCTCACATTATGTTTTTATGGAACAGGGCTGCACTATAGTCACTAGTTTGCAGTGTCACTTGCCTGGAGTTGCAGAAGGGAAGATTAAAATTAAGTGCAGTGTCCTTCCAAGTACCAACTGGGCTTTTGTTTTCATCTTGAGCTCAGGTCATGAAGCTGCTTGCTTTACTGGCGGTGTCTCTTTCCCTTGAGTAGTTTTTTCCATGAGTTTTTTTTTTTTTTCTTGAGACGGGATCTCTCACTCTGTCACCCAGGTTGGAGTGCAGTGGCACGATCTTAGCTTACTGCAGCCTCTGCTTCCTGGTTCAAGCAGTCCTCCCACCTCAGCCTCCAGAGTAGCTGGGCCCACAGGCGCCCACCACCACACCTGGCTAATTTTTCATAATTTTGGTAGAGATGGGGTTTCACCATGTTGGCCAGGCTGGTCCCCAACTCCTGCGCTCAAGCAATCCACCTGCCTTGGCCTCCCAAAGTTCTGCGATTATGGGCGTGAGCCTCCGCCCCCAGCCCCTGAAATTATTAATTAATAGGAAACAAGGAATTAACTGTCTCTTGAGCCACTTTCCTCTCAGTTTTGTCTCACAGATCATCCATCTGCCAATTCAACAGGGGATAAACCTGTGCGATCCATGTTCCAATAGTAACATTCAGCATGTTATTTTCTGTAGCACTTTGGCTACCTCAAAACCGGGTTGGATCAGCATCAGATTCTCCTCAGAACTCCCTCCTGGAACATTTGGCCATATTGAGTCTCAAAGGATCTGAAAGCCTGGTCAGCTTCTGTCCACCACTGCTGAGATTTGGGGTTCCAATTGTCATACAGACTCTCAGAACACCCATAGGCTTTAATCTAACCTTATGTTCACTCAGCCCCCTAGGAGGATGTGAGGCAGGAAACCCATCAGGCCTCCAGCATCTGCCTCACACAGGAGACTCAGCAGGTTCTCAAGAGCTTCTTTTGCCCCTCATCACACAGGACACATAGGTACAGCTGCCATGGACAAAAGTCAGGGTGTATATGATTGCCTTCACACAGGGAATCACAGCCTTTGTTCCAAACCACACTTGCATACCATCTAGTCACATGGGCCAAAGGTCTTCAGGCCAATACACAGCTCCCCCAGTGCAGGTGCAGCCCCTCACAGTAAATAAGGCCAACTCCAATTCCCCCTGTAGCTTATCTCCATTGTTTTCAAGGAAATGATACTTTAGGAATCAGGGGTCATTCTCAGCACTACTGTAACAGCCCAGGCTGGGTATTAACTCTTTACTCACCCTCAGCTATATGGAAAGATACAATTGAGAAAAATTCGGTTGCTCACTAATATGTGAATTTTAAATAGATTATGTTTGTTTTGAGATGAGCAGCTAAGGTCACTAAAGATTTTAAAATAAGTTATTCAGAACAGATCATTAGAAAGGTAGTCAATGAATTCTGCTTTACTGAGCACATCAGCTAGAATCCTGATATCTGAGCATTTTGATAATGAATTTCTCAACTGCTTCAATTAACATGTCAACACCTCATTGGAAATGCTCACTGAGAAGTCATATTTTGTCTTACTTTGAGATAGATGTCTTTTAACACATAGGTTGCTATAGTTTAAAAGCCTATTTTATACTTCAACATTCAGGAGATTTTTACACAAAATAGTGCAAATTACCTGGGTAACCTACATTTTCCTTTAGAAATGCAAACACCAGCATGATTTTCAAGTTATAAGGCTGCTATTTTAGCACTTACATAAGAACAATTTAATTCTAATTTGTAGGATATGGAAAACTTTAAGGCAAATAATAAATTTGCCTTAAAAATTTCATGGACGCCAAAGAAATGGTAGTCTAAATGAACATGCTTGTTAAAGAATAGTGGAAAATCGATTTTCAATTTTTGCGAGCTTACAACAGTAGTCTCAGGTAGTTTGGACTGTCAGTTTTTCTTTCAAACTTGTGTCCTCAAAATTCAATGGCTTATACATCTTACAGTTGAAATATTTTCCAATAATCATATACTTTTGTTTTGCAGGTGGAATCACGTTACTTTCATAATTCCCAAAATAACTATTTTATACCTTACTGCATCAACTTTGGTCATCTTCTCATTTTTAGAATCCATAATAATTTCTATTTTTTCACTTTCATATTTTATAATATATTATTCATTGAGGAGCTACTTTCACAGAACCAACATAATTTTCTTTTTTTTTTTTTTTTTGGAGACGGAGTCTCACTCTATTGCTCAGGCTGGAGGGCTGGAGTGCAGTGGTGCGATCTCGGCTCACTACAATCTCCACCTCCAGGGATCAAGCGATTCTCCTGCCTCAGCCTCCCGAGTGGCTGGGACTACAGGCGTGTGCCACCACACCCAGCTAATTTTTGTATTTTTAGTAGAGATGGTGTTTCAGCATACAGTCCAAGATGGTCTCGATCTCCTGACCTTGTGATCCACCTGCCTCAGCCTCCCAAAGTGCTGGGGTTACAGGCATGAGCCACTGTGCCCAGCCCATAATTTTCAAGAGTTCAAGCCAATTATTTGGTCTTTTATATTAATATGAAAAAGTATTATCATAGGAGAGATATAACAACTTTATTAAATGTCTTCTCATCTTTTAGACCTTCAATTTAGTAGCCAAATAAACCATTACTCATTGGTAGCCAGCTACTATTACACTCTAAATAAATGTGTTAAAGTAAATTATTAATAATTTGCATTGTTATTAAATATTATATTTCTCTCAAGTATATTTCATTTATCAAATATTATTAAATAATTTTTTATTTAAATTTTTCTTTAAGTCCCTTCATTTACAAACATGGAAAGTTCTCTTCAGTTTGCCACATTTAAAAGAAATGATACTTTTTAGAAGAACATAGTAATAAATTTATGAAAAGTTTATGTTCTTAATATGAAATAAACTTCTGCCAGATATAATTCACAATTTCAACCAAACCAATGTGCCTGAAACATAGTTGTATATAAACTAGAATACATGACCGTCTTCTAAATATTCCAAAAAGGTTAGTGTAAAATAGAAAAGTAGCATAAAGGGAGAATAACATAAACCAAGCAGTATTATTGAACTAGACTGTATTTTCTGAGGAATTGACTTCGAATTGAAAGAAAAAGCTTTAAAAGGTTTGTCTCCATGAGAAAGAAAAATTCAGTCCATGATCCTGGTATGTTCCCCTTCGACATCACACATTTATCCATTTAAACAAATAATGCAAAAAAAAATCTAGTTTATGAACATATATAACACAACAGATTTTATCTTGTTTTTTTTTAAATTTAGATATTCAAGCAATATGTAGAAAATATCAGAATTTAGTTTTCCCATTAAAACATACCCTTTGGGATTTCACATTTATTAATGGGCACAGCTATACAATGCAGCAAGATAAATTAATAAAACTTCAATAGGGAATAAAAACCAATTCATCTTTATATGCTTCGGTTATCTTTTCCTTATATTAATGTAAATATTAACCATGATAAAATTGGTTATGATTCTGAGATGCCTGTTATACATGCTCTATTGTATTATTAAAGGGCCTTGTCACATTTTTCTTTGACAGGATGATGAGGTAAGGGAAAGCCGATTCAGCTTCACAGCCTATGGAATGGGACCATGTCTACAAGCAAAGGATGGCATGACTCCAAAGGGCCCCAACCACCCTGTCCAGGTAATGCCAAAAAGTCCTGATGAAATGAGGAAGGTCTTTATCGACCGGGCCAAGAAGATTGACACCATCTCCCGAGCCTGCTTCCCATTAGCTTTTTTGATTTTTAATATTTTCTACTGGGTTATCTATAAAATTCTTAGGCATGAGGATATTCATCAGCAACAAGATTAAGTCTCTGGGGGCATGCAAATTCAAATGGTCAATTCAGAAGAAAGTGTCTCTGCCATAGGTGTGTATGTGTACATGTGTGCGTGTGGTATACAAATGATGACCATTGTATTAAAATGGCATATGGAAAAGGTTTGTATTTTGGTTAGCTATGCAAAGTCATGAGAAAGATGAGATTCTTTTAATGAATATAAAATATTTATTAGGGGATTCTATTTCATATTAATGCCAGGTGATTTGTTTTTTCACAGTAAACCGTGTAAGTGGAAGCTTTACTGCCAATGTGTTTATATGTTATATAATATCTCATAATAGTAGACATGAAAACTACTTTGAAATTCCTTGATTTGTAATTCAATGCTATTAAATCATACAAAAGCAAATTTTGCACAGTAAATTTTATGAAAGGAAAAGGGGGAAATTATAAAGATAATAAAAACCAATAGTTTGAGATTTAAAACTATTTTCTTATAGTATAGTTACAAAATGGGAAAATAATTAGTTACAGTGGGAAATTCACTCATATTAATGGAGGATTGTACATATAAATACTATTTAAACAACATATGTAATTTTGAAAATTTTTAAATAAGAGCATTAAGAGACTTTAATGATTTGGAATACTAAATTTAATTGTTTAGAATATTAAGTTTTCCTCTGTGCAAATTTAAAACAAATAACAAGAGATCGTGTTACAGTCACAGTCTACTTTTCTTAAACTTTATATCTCTAGGAACGAAGGTGGAAATATGGAAAACAACTTTGTTTTTAAATAAGTGTTATAGCTATGTATTTTTAAGTTATTGCCAAACATTGAACAATTCAAGCCAGCATCCTTGTTTTTGTTAGACTTTTAATAGCTGCTTAACTGTATGTGATTGTGTTTAATAATTTGATATAACAGGACAAAATTCAGTAAGACTTTTATATTTTAGTTTAGAATATGACTTTAAAATTCAATGGGATTAAAGTATTTACATTTTGATAAAAATGAATACAATGAAAACAAAATGGATTCATGGAAGATTTTTTAATAAAAACCATTTTCCCATCAATGTTTTATGGGTCTCAACTCCTATCTCCAAATATAAGGAGGGAAAGTTTTAATTTTAAATGATATAAGTAAGTCATTTCTATAAAGTGAGGACTCTTTTTCTATTTCTGAATTAATGATTTCAAAATCTAAGCCATTCGCAAGATGCGAATAATTTTAAATGAAATTTTTACATAAAATTTTTCAATGACCCCATGGGATTACTTCAACAAAAACAGAGCATCAGTAACTTGTTTTTTGCAGTGTAATTGGGTGCAAATGTATGATAGAGTTCTTGGTAAACAGAACCAGACTCTGACTCTTTTTCAGTTTTGCTATTTTTTTAACTATTTTTACCATAAATTTATTTGGAAAAGCTTTGGAATGCTTTTTAGGTATTTTAATTATTGGTCAGATGCACAAACTCAGTCCACCAAATTATTCACAGAGAAAACTTTAAAGATTAAGAAAACAATGAACTCAGATGTACAATAGAAAAGCCAGTTCTTTAACAAGATGCTATTTTCTACCCTTCAACCACTTTCAAATTAAAAGCAAAAACTACCATTTAAAACTAAAACCTTTACAATGTTATTGTACATCAGCTTATACAATTGTAATTTTTTAAAATAACATTTTAAAAAATAGTAAATGTTAAGCAGTTTTTGCTAGTAAAAGACCAAGTTCCCCTCCTTTATAAGTAACTTAAAACAACACTATAAGGAAATAATATCATGTTTGGCATTATGTGCAAATGACACAACCAAAAGAATTTGTTACTCTGTAAGTACCCACGTTGAGGACTGTGCACCTGAAAATTAAACATATCCTTCTTCATTTGGTGTGTATTTAACAAAACCATAGAAACATATTCTTGTTCTAAAGATTAGAGCAAGATATGTCATTTGTATTCCTTGAAAATTAGCAGGAGAGTTTGAGGTAATTATAAACTACATCATCTTGATGTGTCTCTGAAATACCTGAATACGTTTTTCTATACTTTCCACATCTTATTTCAAAAGTTTCCCAACATTGCTTAAGTGAATTCTGCCAGGAGCAAACAGAAATATAATGAATGCAAACATGCTTACTTCCAAAAGAAATTCACAGACATCACTTGTTTCCATATTTGAGAATATTAAAAATGTGTCTTTGTTAAATCTGAAACTTAGAAAGTGAAAATACCAAACATGAGACAATATTGTCAACAAGGATGTTGGTACATTAGAAATCTATCTCAAAAGTATTACACTTTCCTTAGGCATAGTTTTCCTTTCCTATTATATTTGTCACTGTCTTACTGCACTAAGAAAATACTTTAACAGCTTTCACTCACAAGGCAACAGTGACAAGGTGCATGTGGCTGAATCCAATATGTTTAAAGGAATGTGTCTCCTCCTTCAAACTCTTATAGACCTTTTAAAACTGAAAAATTACATTGCAATTAGCATCCTGAGATAATATTTGCCTCAATAAGCCCTGTGTCCAACCAGAATATTTTAAATTAAACCAACCACAAAATTATTAATGGCAAGAAATTAAAAATGTGTGCATATACATTAACTACTAAACACACAAATTGAAATTCCAATGTGCATATTCTGAAGTATTTTAAAATAGCCACATTAGAAAATATGGGATTTTCATGTATGCAGTTTATATCATTTTCTTAAAAAGAATTATTTCTATCTCAATCATTGAAATATTTGATTCCATAGCATATGAATTTATAGGCTATCTTATACATTAGCATATATGTGCCCAATCTTTTCTTTCTTTCCCAACCATTAGAATTGAACTTAAACCATAATGAGGCTCTAGAACTTACTTTACAACTTTAAATAGATTCAAGAGTCACTGTATTTGCAAGAAAGCTGAGGGTGTTTAAAACTTCTCCAACCCTTCCAAAAGTTTCTCCATGGCGCTGGAGAGCCCATCCAACTCTCAGTGGCTATATTAGGGAATCATCCGGGCTGCTCATCTTATTCTAGAATTAATTCTTATTCTGTTGATATATTCTAATAACTTTTATCTTAATTTGGAATTTAATTGCTTGTATATTTATATATCCCTAAGACATGAATTCATGTATTAGTTTATGAATACCCAGGATCTCATGGAAGGTAAGGGAAATTTTAGAAAAAAAAATGAATAATCTAAATGTTTAACTAACAGAAGAGAGCAAGCTGTTCACTACTTTAGTACTCAGTGCAACTTAAGTAGTTATAATATTTGAAAAAAGATTTAGATGTATCTTCCATACTATACATCCCTTTTTCTGAACATTTTTTATTCCACTTTTTAAAATATGCTTTTCTATTTTTCTCAACACAACATACTTCAACCTGCTGGTTACTTGGGAGGACTGAATATTATACTGGCCGCTAAATTTTTCTTTCATCTATAAAGTACACATTCCAGGAAATGGACATGAGAGAATACAAGAGACTTGCCAAAATTGAAATGGAAAATACTTGCAGTATTTTGTAAATGGAAAAGAAGGAAACTGACAGCATTGTTTTTCACAGGTGTCTGCTAAAAATTTAGAACACTCTAAGAACAAAACTCTGAGAACAAAAATGTATCTAATGATTCTTAGACAGATATCATTAACAATCCTTGAGGTCATGATATCTTCTGCTCCAAAAGTGATTCCACACTCTTTGCAACATAGATAATAGCATAAACTCCCAAAATTTATCAGCATATACGACCTGTATTTTTCATCTAGTTAATATTGAACTAGCAAAGAAAAGCAAGCCATTCCAAATATAAGACAATCTGGTGTTAATACAGTATATTAGAAGAAATAGTGTATATGTTCACACAGATTCCCTCTTGCAAATAAAGTACCCATAATACCCATTGCATCTTGTACCTGTATAAGAGACATCTTCCTCAGCAGATGCATTGGTTTTTATTTTCTTATTTGTGTGCTACAGTGGTAAATATAGGCTCACTGCATTTTTTTATTGTTATATAAACCTTTCATGGATAAATAAGCAGTGTACACTGTAAATTGCATTAATTTAATTAACTTTAAAATTAAACTTTCATCTCAGCCCCCATTCCTCTTTACAAACATAGTGATATTAAAAAGTGAACTTCCATAGGGAGACACCTGGTACTCCAATTACTTAAAAAGTAAAGTGATGCATATTCTTCCATAACAAAGATACTTATAGGCCATGTGTAAAATATAACTCTCTACAATTTAAACGGAACTAGGGCAGGGAAAAATATCCTGAGGAAGCTTCTTCCAGATATGAGGCCAAGAGATATAATCCCAAGTTAGTAGCTAGGACCCACTTACCTGTTTTTTTGGTCTACATTTTACCTCTTAATAATGCCTTCATCTCTTCCCTTTCCCTCTCTCTCTCTCTCTCTTTCACACACACACACACACACACACACACACACACACATACACATATTGGTAATGAGATGAATTCCTTTAGATTAAAAATACAAAGACAGTCAATTTTTCTAGACAAAGGTTCATAATCCTGTGATATGTTTTGCAATATTAAGTGATTCCTGGTGAAAAATATGAACCATGCAGTCATTCGATTTGGCCAGCTCTTAATCATGCAACAATCTTTTGCCTCAAAAACACATAAACAAACTAACTGGATCAAGTCTTTAACCTTTAACAATCAAATTCTAAAACACTATTTGAAGTGTTTTTGAAGAACAGCTAAATAACTGTCAAAAACCTTTTTCAAAAGACAGCTAGTAATATTGGATGACTTTGTAGTGTCTGAACAGGTGGTTTTCTCAGTATTTTTTGTGGTTAACACATAAACAAAGAGGAGGCATTTAAGGTGATGGAGTATTATTTTTAAAAACTGATTTTGAACCCTGGCTAGGTATTGGAATTCCTTACACATTTTAAAAATACGTACATATGCTTGGTGTCCAACATAGAAGATTATGATTTAATCACTGATTAAACAAATATTCATTGAGTACCTTATGTGTGCCTGGCACTGTCCCAAGTGCTAAATTTAGTATTTTTGGAATAAGATCTGAAATTCTGGATGACTGAAAAAATTCCAGAAGTGAGAGAATTCGTGTGAACTTACACAAGCTTATTCTCTTAATAAGGATCAATTTAACACTTTTTAAGTTTTATCATTTTTTCTTTCTTCAAGCAACTAATTTTAGTTATCTCTCATTTATATTCTTAGAATTAAAAATAGGCCCGGCCCGGTGGCTCACGCCTGTAATTCCAGCACTTTGGGAGGCCGAGGCAGTCAAATCACTTGAGGTCAGGAGTTAAGACACCAGCCTGGCCAACATGATAAAACCCCGTCTCTACTAAAAATACAAAAATTAGCCAGGCATGATGGCAGGTGCCTGTAATCCCAGCTACTCAAGGGAGGCTGAGGTGGAAGAATGGCTTGAGCCCAGGAGACGGAGGTTGCAGTGAGCCAAGATCGCACCACTGCACTCCAAACTGGGTGACAGAGTGAGACTCTGTCTCACAAACAAACAGACAGACAAAAAAAGAATTTAAAATAAATCTTTGATGCGTTTCAATTCAGCTTTCCTCCCAATGTCGGAATCTTCACCATTATATTATCCACATTCTTCGAGCACCCAGATCGCAACAGGTAGCTCATTACTCTGAGGGCAGTCTTCTGTTCCATTGTGACATAACTCTAGATGATAAAAATGTTAATCTTCATCAAGAAACGACTTTTACTTCCTAAAATACCAAGTAATTTTATTCCCCTCCTATAAGACAACCAGCATATATTTTCACATTTCTGCTATCTGTGTTTAAGGTCAATCAACCCCTTATCACTAGCTTTATTCTTATTTAAACCATTCATGAGAGCATTGTAAGTGTTAAACAATGATGAGATATTTTCAGGCTTATAAAATAATGAAATATAAAATTAATTATCTACATAGATAAGTAGAAATTGATGAAAATTTCTATGTATATTATTTTCAGTAACTGTTAATGTCTTCCTATAACTCAGCAATAAATTTAAATTAAATATTTTTAAATTTATTTCAGATATGAAGATATTATGTAAAACTCTACAAAGTAATATGAATTTTAAAAAACTAGCAGCAAACCATATTAACCATATGATGTGTTTTTAGAGCAAAGCTATAACAAAAGTACAGTGGATTAAGTTGTTTTATTTTAATAGCTGCTTTTTCTCTGGGGTGGTTTTAGCAATGGTGCCTTTGGGCAACCCCGCTCACATACACAGTATCCAGCCTGGCTGGTTAATACTAGGGAGCTGTGACTTAAATGGCAGAAAAGGATTCAGATGTAAAATTGTACTTGAATATGCTTGAATAATTTTGCACTTCTTCACTTTTTTCTCTATGAATTATTCAATGGTCATTACTTAAATTTGTATTTTAATGTATGATAAATGATAATATGGAGGGGAAATAGAGTGAAGTACCCTGACATTCTACTGATATAATATGATATGCTATGAAAAACAAAACAAAAAGAAAATGTGCCATATATTTTCCATGTACCATCTTTATATGATATACAGTGACTTCATTATTGTGAGTCAAGTTGTTTAAAGGACTACCAAAAGAAGTATTGCTATTTTATGGTTTTTATGGTGTAAATTATTTTTCTGTCTTCTTGAGTCTTATGTCTAAGTCTGTCTTCCTTGTCCAGATGCTGTCATATTTTTCCAGGAAATTATACTGAAAATATATTTAAAAATTTATGCACGATTTCATCAACTTGTTTTTCATTATATTATATTTAGTTCAATTTTGCAACTAACAGACTCTCTATCAGAGTCATTAACCTGTGAACAGTATAAAGTATTTATCATGTAACTATAGATAATTTGATCCGAAACAATAAAAATGAACACTTTTCAAGAATATGGATACCTCTTTTGTCTAATTTTTTTAAAGACCAGATTTTACCAAAGAATCATGTTGTCTTCCTGACAAAAGTCATGCTACATTCCTGTTCTCATGGAAACTATTACATCTAGGATTACAAAGTCAGTGATATATCATTCAGAGAAGTCTTAATATATGCATTTCATTATAGGAAAAGCACAATGAGAAGGATGGTGAATGGAACTTTTCTACTAAGGATAGAATGAGAGAAGAAGTATTACTAACTAGAAAAATGACTTGGCATTAGTGTATTTGTAGTTTTTGTTTGTTTGTTTGAAAGACTTCTTAAAATCTGTTTATTGAATAAACCACTTTCACTTGACTTACCCATACAGACTATTTCAAAATGGAATACTGATTTTTTTTAAACCTATAATTTCATCTTTCTTTTTTCCTCCACAGAGTTAGACTGGAGTTTAGTGATAGAATAGTAGTAAACAAATAAGAATTGTTTTTTTTTTGAGACGGAGTCTCGCTCTGTCACCCAGGCTGGAGTGTAGTGGCGTGATCTCAGCTCACTGCAACCTCCGCTTCCCGGGTTCAAGCAATTCTCCTGCCTCAGCCTCCCAAGTAGCTGGGACTACCGGTGCCCACCACCATGCCCGGCTAATTTTTTGTATTTTTGGTAGAGATGGAGTTTCACCGTGTTAGCCAGGATGGTCTCGATCTCCTGACCTCATGATCCGCCCCCCTCGGCCTCCAAAAATACTGGGATTAGAGGCATGAGCCACCACGCCCGGCCAAGAAATTTAAGAAAATATTACTATTTGGTATGTGATAATTAGTCTATCATTTTTAAAGTACCTATAATTTATATGTAACAGTCTTTGACACTTTTATATATTGACTGGCACAAAGTTCAGGAAAAAAGCTTAGATTGAAAATTCCTTGCTAAATCAGCATGATGATTTTCTTCAGTAAGCTGACCTTCACTAATTGCTTATGCGGTTCATATCATGACATCAGCAAAAACTCTGTACTGAAATACTGCCATAGAATCAGTCCAGGTCATCTGTAAGTACAAGTGTTAGCAATATCTATAGGTAATAGATCCCTAAACAAAATGTATAGGAATAAATGTAATGTGACCGCACTAAGAATGGAAAGAAGCTTATTGGTAAACTGTGATTTATTAAGTCAATTTGTACTACCATGGTTTAAAATATTTTCATTACTCTCATGATATTCATTATTTTCCATATCACTACATTGGTTATTTTTCTCTACATAGTTTATTTCAGTATACTCTTGCTGACAGTTGCTTTCTGCCTTGATAAACTGATTTTCTAAATATATTCCTTCTTTGTAATTTTGTGTAATTTGCATTTTTAATTATGCATTCATTGGAATCCTAAATTGAATGAGACCATATTTACTGAACTATACTATAAATATTTAGTTTGTTTTTATGTTTCTTTATATTTGTATATTTGACCCCATGTGTTGTCTTATCAGGTTATCTCTGTTGATGCTCTTTATCCAACATTGTACTGCTCTGACAATATTTAAAAATTCACTTGGGCAAACTGTTAACTGTAAGCTGGGTTGTGAACAGAAGCTGGCACTGTGAAAGAAAAGCAGAGCTGGACATAAGTTAAAGCAGTGAAGGCAAATTTTATTCAGGAACTATTGCAGTGGGGACAGAGAGACCTCAGTATAGAACGGGGCTGCATTCTGAATACCAGGATAAGTGCGGATTTTGGATAAGTGATGGTCAGTGGGTGGAAAATTACTAGAGAGGAAACCTTGAAGGGATTCTGGCTAAACTGACTTAGCAAAATTCTTGCTGAATGCAGGCAGGGTGATAAGATACTGAATGTGGGGGGATAAGAAATTTGATTAGATATCAAAGATAAGGGATTTTCGTTAAACTGAACCAGCAGAATTCTTGCCTAATTTAACTAACTAGGCCAAGAACAGAACCCAAGTTGGGGCCTAATCAAAAAGGGATCTCAGAGGAGTATGACCAGAGCATGGTCCAGGAGCGAATCCTATCATCATCTATAGTCCATTCTGTGACATGAGGAAGGAATTGTCTGAACACTTGTTCTTCAGACAATGAAGGAATACTAGTTAAAATGCATGTGATATTCACTCACAGTTCTGTAACCTAATGGCTCTTGATCTTCCAAACTGGTCTCTGTTCTTAAGCCGTTACAAAATCACTATTTTGATGTCAGGTTCCTTTTCTTTCTGGGGGAAAAAAATAACTCTTCTAAATGATCTGTTACAGAAATAAGTATGTTTATAGAGTCTTATTTAAATAACTTCTCCCTCCCAAAAAAGCAAATTCCTACAGATTGACCTTGTTTGAAATACTTATTCTGCGGAAGATCAAGCTTACAGGTATAACATTGAATTTCCTAAGTGGCTAATCAAAGAAAATTGGAATGAAATATAAATCAAAAACAATAAATTTATTCAAATTGCCAAATTATTTGACAGATAATAGAAAATCCAAAAGCACAAATTTATTTTTAATTGCCAGAAAGTTAAAGAAGATTGATAATAAATTATTAGATTCTTTCTAAGAAACAATGCTTTACTCTATCACATTGTATTTGATATACCAGAATTGAAGCTGGGTGCTTCCTTTGTTCTCCTCTTTATCGTCAGCAAATTTTTTGAGTCTCCACATTATTAGGCCATGAAAACTTCAATGGGTATCAAACAGAAAAGCTTCCTCCACTTTCAGGAGCAAAGCAAAACAGGAAATAATCTGCAGGAACCGTGTGTCGTAGACAAGAGTTTTCTTTTATTTTCACTTTAGGTTAGTACTTCTCCTGGGTAATCAATAATCTCTAAGCAAGAATCAGTCTTTTCTAAAGTGATGGAACTTATATTGATGCATTGCATATAGTAGATTGAAATATCTTTCCAACTTAGGTGATTAATTTGTGTTTTTTCCTTCTTGAATGAAAAAGAATATGAGAAACAAATGGACATGGTATGTTATTTGCAATTTAAATCAAACATATTAGAATCCATTTACTGTTGTGAATTGGTTATATTTGAAATATTTTTTATATTATCTGTGAACATTAATGAAAATGCTGGGGTAAATGAAAAAAGATGGCATTTCAAGTCATCAAAGATACAACTAGGGAAATTATGTTCATATGACCTATTCACCTAATGGATAATATAATTTCACTTCTGAAAAGAAACTTTAAAAAGTAATATTAATGTGCTAGTATAAGTCATGAGTTGCTTAACGACAGGAATATGTTCTAAGAAATGTGTCATTAGATGATTTGTCATTGTGTAAACACCATAGGGTGTATTTCTATATACCTACATGGGATAGACCACTACATCTAGGCTAGACTATATGGGATAGTCTGTTGCTTCTAGGCTACAAACCTGTACAGCATGTTACTATACTGAATAGTGCAGACAACTGTAATACGATGGTAAGTATTTGTGTTTCTAAACATATATAAGCATAGAAAAGGTACAATAAAAATATAGAATAAAAGGTAAAATGCAGTACACCTATATAGGGCATTTAACTTGAAAGGAGCCTGCAGACTGGAAGTTGCCCTGAGTAAGTGGTGAGTGAGTATGAAGTCCTAGGATATTATTACACTACTGTTGACCTTTTTTTTTTTTTTTTTTTTTTTTTGAGATGGAGTCTCGCTTTGTAGCCCAGGCTAGAGTACAGTGGCGTGATCTCAGATCACTGCAACCTCTGCCTCCCGGGTTCAAGCAATTCTCCTTGCCTCAGCCTCCTGAGTAGCTGAGATTACAGGCGCCCATGACCATGCCCAGCTAATTTTTGTATTTTTTAGTAGAGATGGGATTTCACCATGTTGGCCAGGCTGGTCTTGAACTCCTGACCTCAGGTGATCCATCTGCTTTGGCCTCCTAACGTGCTAGGATTACAGGCATGAGCCACCATGCCCAGCCACACTACTGTAGAGTTTTTAAAGGCTGTACACTTAGGCTACAGTAAGTTTAATTTTTGAAATTTCTTTAATAATAATTAACCTTAGCTTCATAAATTTTTTACTTAATTTTTTACCTTTTAATATGTGTTATATATTGTATTGTTAAGCAACAAAATATAGCTAGTTCACCTGCTGTTATAAGCATGGTAAATCCCTAAGTGATCAAAATGTTTGATGCTTATCACTCAGAAATACAGTTAAAGAGTGTAAAAGGTATTTAATGCGCAGTTATCTATTTTAATGTCATTATTTTGTCCTCTACTTCCTAAGTGAGGTGACCTGAACCACTCTGATATCTTTACTGATCATTATAACTACTAACCAAGTATATACTGAAAGGTTTTTACTAAATAAGAATATAATTACAGACAGCAACATACTATGTGCTGCATACTTTTAGTTTCAAAAACTCCCCTGAATTATTTAAAGAACAAGTATACATATCCAAAATTGTAATTTTTAAATTTCCTATAAATTTTAGATCATATTCAGTAGGTATCTAAGGTTGTTACATTTTTCAAAGATTATACATTCTTGTATCTTATAAATGCAGCTAGAACATAAGCCACTCTATGCCTAAACCACAAGAGGGCTCCCTCTCATTGGTTTGGGAATTGTAGATGTCATTCAAAAAAAACCATGAGGCTAATTTCATTAATGATTGGGGGCAAGATTTTGGCATAAAAGGGTGTTTTAAATCTTTTTAATACAACAAGTCAGTATAAACCTTATACTTTAACAGCTTCATTAAACAGTTTTGTGGCAGAACCTTCTCAAAACCCTTATTTACAAGCAATGAAATGGAGCCTAAGGATATAAGGCAATTTTGTTCGACGCTACTGATGCTAGTCACTGTTGAAGCCAGAACATACTCTCCTCAGTCTCTGTTCTTGATCTTCAAATTGTAGTAAGAGGGTTTAGAAACTGTGAGATAAATGCTAATATCTTCCTGTGGAGACAATTTTACTATAAAGTTTGAAAGAAATACATACTAAAAATGTAAAATTAGAATGAGTATAAAATCTGAAACAGAAACAGAAAAAAAATTCAGTGTTACAGGAGAGAATATGCCATAGATACCTGTTTTGTCTTCCAATTACTTTCCAATTTCACTAAGGCTTCTTGGTGGTAATGTTTAACCATCGCTGGGAACCATGCTGCTCTCTTGAGCTAATTTAAGAAATAGAAAGGGTACTGATGAGTATGTATATTAATTTCGAAGTCAAGAAAGCATGTGCAAGGGTCTCATTAGCATTTAGATCCCTAACATGAAGTTCCTGTTCCACTTCTCTGTGCTTCATTTGAAGTCAATGTACTCTTCCACACAGTTGACTGAATGCCAAAATGTTGGATATGCTAAATGTAGACACAACTTTACATGCAAAAAGAAGATGAAGAGACAAAGAGAATTCTCGCTTAGTTCTCCATTATTATAGCATATAAGAAACCTCTACCTTAAAATACTAAAACAACTGGTTTATTTGATTGAGTTAACCAGCCATTAATAGTATAAAGATTTAGCACCATGGTATCACATATATAAGAGATAGAATCTATGGAATATCAAAATATGTTGTCAAGATGGCCACATTTTAGTTACAATTATATGTCATGTTCTTTGCCTTATTTCAACGTGTGACTTAAAATCTATACCTTCAAAGTAACAATAGTGTCTTAATTGCAATGTTTAAACCACAAAGCAAATATTTGTTAATTTAGGCGTGTTCTTTGACTGTTACTTTCTGGCTTTCAACATATGGCTAAATTTCATTCTTAATATCAATTTCTACTTAATAGTGAAAATATAAATATTTCAATTAGACATTAAAAACTTTTATCTCATGCATGAAACTAATTTTGAAAAGCATTTGGATAAGATTCCTCGATTCATCTCTCCTTTATGTCTTTCTGAAGAAAAATAAAATATACTGTAAATCAACATCTTAGGCACACGGTAAAATTATAATTTAGGAATACAAAATATAAATAATATGACCCTCCAATTTCAGAATAATCTAAAAACATAGGAATTGGCATCCCTAAAAACCATGCTAATCTTCTAGAATTGTAATACAGAAAAGCACATTTTGGAAAAAGAAAGAGAACATGAAATTATTTGAACTAGGCTAACCTTTAAAAGTTAATTTGGCCAGCACAGTGGCTCACGCCTGTAATCTTAACACTTGGTAAGGCTGAGGCAGGCAGATGGAGTGAGCCCTGGAGTTCAAGAGCACCTTGGGCAACATGACAAAACCCCGTCTCTAATTAAATAAATATAATACATAAATAAATACGTAACAATTTTTAAAAAGTTAATTTGGGTGCCTCTTTGTTCTTCATTATTCTCCTTTGTTTTTTCCTAAGTACATGTTTATTGTTTAATAAATTTATGATATTTTTATTGCTTACTGGAGGTTTGGTATAAAGGTTGAAGCCATGAGTTTACTTTCAATTTCTGTGTATTCATTAATAATAAAATTTACTTAAAATGTTGCAGCTTATAAACTTTTTAGCAGTCATTTTCAAAACCTGAAAAACAAACACATAAATCAAATGATAGTCATGGTTGAAACAATCAGAAGGGTTTTCAATGAATAAAATAATTTTTGTGTCACTCTTTCTGACAAGTTAGAAACTATTGCAATAGACCAGGCACAGTGACTCACACCTGTAATCCCAGCACTTTGAGAGGCAGAAGCGGGTGGACCACTTGAGGTCAGAAGCTCAAGACCAGCCTGGCCAACATGGTGAAACCTTGTCTCTACAAAAAAATACAAAAATTAGCTGGGTGTGGTGGCACAGTCCTGTAGTCCCAGCTACTTGGGAGCCTGAGGCACAAGAATCACTTGAACCCTTGAACCCAGGAGGCGGAGGTTGCAGTGAGCCAAGATTGCACCACCACACTCCAGCCTGGGAGATGAAGTGAGACTCTGTCTCAAAAAACTAAATAAATAAAAACAAACTCTTACAATAAAGTCAACAAGTCAGAAGTTTAATTGAAATATTTCAAGATAAATATATTGTCTTTGCTTCTTCCAAATTTATGCTTGCCCTAGGTCATCACAGGTTTTAAAATTTAGGAGATTAATTAGGTTCAAGGTCCCTGCTCAGTATGTTCAGTAGAGCCAGAGGGACACCTGTGAGGGGAAGAACAATACCACATTAAATTACACAATCGGGGCATTGAAAAGCATTCTAAACCTTGGGGGTGGATTCATAGTAGTCCAGTTACCTAGAAGTCATGTTAGTTTTCTATAGTCATCTCTAGTGAGGAATAAACAAAAACAAAAACAAAAAACAGAAGTGAAAAAAGAGTGCTTGAGGCCAAAATGGTATGCATTTTCCTTTCTTAGAAATGCTGGAAGTCATAGCCTCTTGCCTAGTATTAGCCTGATTTAGTCACCGAGACCTTTACCCAATCATAGTGAATGTGACTCCATGCTTGAAACCATGAGTAAGCTGTTCCTCATACAAGATGGATAGTTTTTACAGTCTTTCCATTAATGGGGTGAGTTAAAGTTTAGTAATGAGGATCAAGATCAACAGAAGACTTACACACGTTCTAATTCATATCTCTAATACCACATGACTGTAATTGCTGTATATACATGCCACCACTAAAACTGCAATCCCTAGAGTAAGGACTATTTATTATTTATTTTTGAAACCTCAAGCAGTTGTCTAGTAAGTAATCAGTAGTATGTGGTCGTCTAATAAATGACTCAATGAAATATAGCCAGTTATCAAATGTTGGTTATAGTGGAAATCGAGACATACAATGGATTGTCAGGGTGACTGTAGCCTAGATTATTTAATCATTTTCTTAAGAAAATTAAATATAAATATTCTGACTGGATATAAGTATCAATTCTATTTATGGCTTATTTGTCTTGTGCCTGTGTCCTTCCACATTACAGGGAGTTATATTACCTTTCAAAACAGATACAATAATGCATTGCAGTGCACCACACATCTCTCACATTGAGAATTTATGGACTTACACATGCCTTGAAGTCGGGAAGTTGAGAGTAAAAAAGAATCTGAATGACAATATAACCACAATTTTTTTATAGTACATTTCATGTGGTTAAAAAGATTATTTAAAAATACAAAATGGTCTTTTATTTGTCCCAGAAAGTGTTATTATTACAAGGCAAATTTTTACTCTGATCTCTAATACGTTAATCACATGTTCCCAAAATTATCACCACTCAAATTTGCAATTATCCAGATGATTTATTATGATTTAGTCTAAATATTATTATCAATCCAGATGATGTATTATGATTTAGTCTAAATATTATTGTTATGACCATTGCTGAGTTTGTTTTACTGTTTGGTGTTCCCCCAAATTCCCTCCAACTCTATCACGCCAGATTTTTTAAGCTGGCGAAGCCATTTCGAATCAATGTGATCCTCTGATTTTTTGCTCTCTCACTCCAAAGAAAACCAGAAGAATTTTCTCCAAGCAGTTCTGCCTCGTTTTTTTGTGAGGCTCGGATGTATTTATAAACATAACAGGAATGGAAGCTGCCAGCAGCACTGTGCTAAATGGGCTCAGCATACACGCCAACCATGGGGACGTGTAAAAAGCAAGTCAGTGAAAGATTTACTAACATTTGCAATGTGTTTCCTTGGTAACGAGTTCACACTTCGGGGGATAACTTTGAAAGCCACCTGCAACATTTTGAACATTTTAATCCTTTTACACTAATGAATTACAATAGAATATGTGCAACTTTGAATTTTAACAATCATTGTCCCAGTGGGGCTAGTGGGTAAATATCAAAAACATCTGCGGTAGATTCTGGGATCTTGGCAAATTACGTCAAGATTCAATCATTGAAACAAAAATGGGAAGGTAAATCATATTCAAAATATGCTTGTCAGTAATGAGTGTGAATATAATACTTTGTATATGGTGTTTATCACACTTTTATACATTGAGGAGGCAGAATGAGGTCAACCAAATGTTGCATACGGGTTTCAAGTATCCACGTTTTCAACCTTTTCACGCAATTTTACATAGTAAAACAACCTAAAGAAAATGAAAAAAAAAAAGTGTATCCAAACCAATAGAGATTTACACATAGCAAAGGTGAGAATGACATCAAAAACTTTCTCAATGATATTATATAACAATGTAAGTCATCTTTCAGAAGAATTACTGTAGTATCTGGAGGCTAACTGTATTATGTCAATTCACCCCTATGATTCAGAACTTATGGCATATAAAAGATATGTTAATATGCACATATCCCTTTGGAAATCACTGCGATTCATGATGATGTCACTGTATACAATAATATGTGCTTCTACAGTGATTGATGGTTCTAGAAAGATTTCAAAGAACAATTAGTACCTGTTGATGTAACTGGTGACAAGGTAACCAATAATATTGTCACCTCATCATCCTATAGTATTTGTAGTCCTCTAGCTGTACATAGTTGTGATGATGTAAATTCAAGACTGAATAGGACACCTATCCTCAAGAAAAATGAAATTAGGAGACAAAAGATGAGTATTGGATTATAAAATCATATCCATATAAATGTAATTACTGAGAACACAAAGGGAATTCTACCAAAATTGTTTTAAAAGGTAGCATAGAAAAGTGATTAAGAGACTGTTGGAGCCAAACTACCTAAATTAAAAAGCTGTTTGCACCATCTGCTAGTAATAGGTAGTACTACTAGCAGCATCTACTTTAGGCAATTTTTAAACCTCTTTTTGCCTTTATTTCCCCTTATTAAAATGTGGATACTTTTAAAAATTGTCATGAAAATTCAATGAATCAATATTTGTAAAAGACACACATATAAGAATGCCTGTTAAAATGAAATAAACAAATCACATTTTTATTTGTTAAACTCAGACTACAAGGAACAAATGCTCACTTGGATTAATTCAGGTAATACAAGTTAATTATTAAGATACAGAGAAAATGATGAAAATAATCTTGGCCATTGGGATATAAACTCCAGGAAGGTGAGTGCACTACTGTTCATTAATGTATCCTGATTTGGAATATGCACTTGGCCTGTAGGCACTTGATAAGTATTTGTGTAAATAATAGTGATTGAAGCATGGGAAAGCCAGTATTTCTAGATACTGGAAAGTCGTTTAAAATATACACCAAAACACTAGCAATAATTAACTACCTGATTAGACCCTGAGAGCAAGCATACACTACTTCCTACTCTACAACTACTGAGAGGAGTAGGAGAAAGTCTTCACCTGACTTGTAGTTTCTCTACAATCACTTTCAGCTTCTTCTCTCACCACCAAATGCTAACCTCCTCAGTAGATCCCCTAGTCAGACCCTCCAAAAACAAGAATTTAATTGCTTTGGCCACATTCCAATATAGCCTCCCTCTATTGGGCAGAGTTTTGCATCTGGGCTACCTCTCAATCTTTTAGCCACTTTATAAGTTGACTTAGTTTGGTTTACATAACCACTCCTGGTTTCATTAGCTGTGGCCAAGATAAGAGAAATCTCACACAGAAATAGTATAAAGATAGCATGCAATCTGTGTGTAAGAAAACTTTAAGAAGACTGTAAGAATGGCATTCGTTTGGAAGCTACCTAGAAAGGAACTGTATAAAATAGGAAAAAGTTTACTTCTCCTATCTAAGACAAATTGATTAAAAAATGGTTTCATTTGGGAAAGGGGGAAAACCCTAAAGTACACTAAATAATAAACAACATAATTATTAATAGTAAGATGCAAACACTTGCATGTAAAGGAATAGTTTATAAATAGTTCAACCACGAGGGTAGCTGTAAGAGGGATGAAATGTCCATTTAGGAGGACTTTATTTATCAGTTGTGTCACCAAAATAAAATGGAATTGGTTTAAAACTTATGGAACTAGCAGCAAATGTCAGGGGTTGCCCGTTCTCTGTGCTAATGTATTCTTGTAATTATGAGTATTCTTCAATAGACCCAGTTGCAGAGTGTAAAGTTGGTATTCCCGAAGACAGGAAACACAAACTAAGTTCCGCCATGGCATACATTGGCCTATTAAAACTCTTTACATGTTGAGAAAATTTTGGCAATCTATCCATCTGACAGTGGGCTAATATCCAGAATCTACAAGGAACTTAAACAAATTTCCAAGAAATAAACAACCCCATCAAAAAGTGGGCAATGGATATGAACAGACATTTCTCAAAGGAAGACATTTATGCAGCCAACAAACATATGAAAAAAAGCTCATCATTGGTCATTAGAGAAATGCAAATCAAAACCACAATGAGATACCATTTCATGCCAGTTAGAATGGTGATCATTAAAAAGTTAGGAAACAACAGATGCTGGAGAGGATGTGGAGAAATAGGAATGCTTTTACACTGTTGGTGGGAGTGTAAATTAGTTCAACCATTGTGGAAGAAAGTGGGGCAATTCCTCAAGGATCTAGAACCAGAAATACCATTTGACATAGCCATCCCATTACTGGTTATATATCCAAAGGATTATAAATCATTCTACTATAAAGACACATGCACACATATGTTTATTGCAGCACTGTTCACAATAGCAAAGACTTGGAACCAACCTAAATGCCCGTCGATGATAGACTGGATAAAGAAAATGTGGCACATATACACCATGGAATACTATGCAGCCATAGAAAGGATGAGTTAATGTCCATTACAGGGACATGGATGAAGCTGGAAACCATCATTCTCAGCAAACTAACACAGGAACAGAAAACCAAACACGGCATGTTCTCACTCATAGGTGGGAGTTTAACAATGAGAACACATGGACACAGGGAGGGGAACATCACACACCGGGGCCTGTCAGGGGGTAGGGGGCCGGGGGAGGGATAGCATTAGGAGAAATACCTAATGTAGATGACAGGTTGATGGGTGCAGCAAACCACCATGGCACTTGTATACCTATGTAACAAACCTGCACGTTCTGCACATGTATCCCGGAACTTAAAGTATAATAATAGTAAAAAAACTCTTCCTATGTTTACTTAAGTATAGCGCTTCTATTTTATTTTGCTCATTCACATAAATAAATTATTTGCCATACATCACATCTTCAATAACATTTATTGAAACAGATTATCTTAACTCAAAACTGTCACCAGCATTATTCCTAGAGTACTATTTCAATTATAGCCTGATTAAAGGGTTTCCAATTCAAACAACTTTAATACTATGATTGTCACAAAAAAATACATTATTAATAAATTGCAAAAAAGAGACACATATTGAATCAATCAATGCTTAATAGTCGAGAAATGAAAACATAGCTCTAAATAATTTTTATAACACTTCTATTGAGGTATAATGCAGATGCCACTTTTTTAAATGTACAATTCATTGGGTCTTTGTATATTCACAGAGTTACATAAACATCACGACTATCTAAGTCCAAAATATGTCATCACCCTAAAAAGAAACATCATATGCATTTCCAGTCATTCCCCATTCCCTCCCATCCTTCCCTTACCCATTGGTAATCACTGATCTATCTATTTCTGAACATTTCATTTGAATGAACTCATGTAATACATGGCCTTTTGTGTATGGCTTGTTTCACTTAGCATAATGTTTTTAAAGTTCATCCTTGTTGCAGCATGTATCACTATTTTATTTCTTTTTTATGGTAGGATAATATTCTATTGCATGAATATAACAGCTCTTGTTCATTCTTGTCACAGCATTTAGAAATACAATGATTAGAAGAATTGTTCGGACCACATGGTGCAGAGCACTCTTCTGGGCAAGAATAAATAGGTAAAAACACCATCTACAAGCAATCATGGTTCAACTGTTTGGGCTAAAATGGTCAATCAATTCTGTTAACAAGACTCTAAAAATGGCGACTCAAAACTTGATGTAAACTCGACATGCATCTCAGAAAATAAATTTTTAAAAAATTGAATATAGATATAAAGTGTTCAAAAGAAACAATCCTCAATAATATTTGAGTCTCAGTTTCTTTTTTTTTTTTCTTTTGGAGACAGCGTCTCACTTTGTTGCCCAGGCTGGAGCACAGTGGCCATTCCCAGGTTCACAGGCATGGTCACAGTGCACTGCAGCCTCAAACTCCTGGGCTGAAGTGATTCTCCCACCTCAGCTTTCAGAGTAGCTGAGATCATAGGCACATGCAACTGCAGCCAGCTCTCCTCATATTTTTGAGAATTATATTCTGTCCTGTTTTTCCTATTATACAGGGCCATTTAGTTGATAAGAGGACAATCTGAGATACTGTGTA
Organism: Pan paniscus; assembly: GCF_029289425.2. NCBI lineage: Eukaryota > Metazoa > Chordata > Mammalia > Primates > Hominidae > Pan > Pan paniscus. The sequence continues at coordinate 172,383,440 of NC_073252.2, read as the reverse complement.
TCTCATGTGTTTTTCCTTCTGTAATATGAAAATAACCCAGTCATTATACTCCTCAGATGCTTTTTGATTGAGTCATAACTGTATGATTGGTCAAAATATTATAGCATATTCAACTATTTTAAAATATATGTATTGGATCCAGGGAATGTACTAGACATTGTCCATGATGTAAATATATCCATTGTTACTTGGTATGGCCATTTTAAGGCAGTAGCATATAATTGTCTTGTATTAAAATTATTATGTAATTTACTAAGCAAGTACTCTATAAACATAACATAGTTAAAATTCTATCAACCTATATGCTTGGAGAATGGGTATTTTTACTTGATTTTTAAAAATTGAGTATTATGTAAGAACCTATTTTTGTAAAAAAATAAAATGGTGTCTGTTAAAATGAAATAAAACCAGATTGCATTTTTATTAGTTAGATTTGGACTGTAAGAAACAAAGCCACACTGGGATTAATTTGGGTGATAAAGGTTTATTATAAAGATACAGAGAAAATTATTAAAATAATCTCAGCCATTGGAATATAAATTCCTATTATTGGACATTTTTAAGAACTTGGTAAAATTGTATGTTTTGAAAAATGAGAATTTAAATGACAAAAGACAATATAAGCACAATTTTTATTGTGTGATTATGGATATACAAGAGTATACAAGTAGTAAATATAAATGCTTAATTTACTTTTCCTATCAAATATTAAATCCAAGAAAGCAAATCTAATAAAAATCCTATTAATTAAGCCTCCTTATTACTTAGTTACAGGTTAATTTTCAGTTTTATGTATTTATGGAGTTTACAATCTAAGTTTTTTAAACTTTAATTTGTTCCTAATCTCCTTGACCTTTCTTGCTATGTAACCCATGATATGGTTAATACCAAGAATTCTGTGAGCGATATGTTTCATGTATCTGCTTAGAAATAATGTCCAGAATCAGAAGGGACAGAACAAGGAAATGATGGAAAATTCTAAGTGCATAGGACATTGAATGAGAAAATAAAAGCTTACATGAAAACAACATGCTACAGTCAACTAAAGACGACATGCTTGGCACAAAGGGACTAAAATTTCAGAAAAAAAATAATGAATGGCATAAATTAATTTAAAGCTTTCAACAAAATTGTTGCTCTCAGATGGATGTTTCATGAAAAGCAACATTAAGTCTCATTGTGTTGTCATTAAGACATGGCCAATGGGGTGTAAGGCTGTAAGCCTTCAGAAGCTCATTACTTTAAGCATTCCGACACATGATTATAAAATTAAGTGTGATCCTGGTTGAAATTTGAATTAGGAACATTTCATACCAATCTGAATAAGTCTCATGTAAACAATAACTGGTGTATACCTTTAAAAAACTTACAAAATATTCTTGTTTCCAATACCTAAAATTAAATGTGCATGTTTGGTATTATAACATCTTATGCTACTTTTGGGAATTTTTTTTTGCCTTGGTTTTTGAAGTAGGGCACCTTTTCTTTCATAGAAGTCATAACACATCAATGAACAATAGGCCATTTCAGTTTTAACATATATATGTGATAAAAATAACAACAAAAATAAACAAACAATAAACTTCACTCCTTTTATTATTCCTTACACATGTAGAAATGCATACACATGCTTGGTGTCCAACATAGAAGATTATGATTTAATCATTGATTAAAAAATAGTCATCGAATACCTTGTGTGTTCCTAGCACTGCTCCAAGTGCCACTGTACTCCAGCCTAGGTGACAAAGCAAGCCCCATCTCTAAATTTTAAAAATTTAATTTTTTTATCATGGTGGATAAGCTTTTTGATGTGCTGCTGGATTCAGTTTGCCAGTATTTTATTGAGGATTTTCTCATCGATGTTCATCAGGGATATTGGCTTGAAGTTTTCTTTTTTTGCTGTGTCTCTGCCAGGTTTTGGTATCAGGATGATGCTGGCCTCATAAAATTAGTTAGGGAGGATTCCTTCTTGTTCTATTTTTTGGAATAGTTTCAGAAGGAATGGTACCAGCTCCTCTTTGTACCTCTGGTAGAATTCGGCTGTGAATCCATCTGGTCCTGGACTTTTTTTGGTTGGTAGGCTATTAATTACTGCCTCAATCTCAAAACTTGTTATTGGTTTATTCAGGGATTCCACTTCTTCCTGGCTTAGACTTGGGAGGGTGTATGTGTCCAGGAATTTATTCATTTCTTCTAGATTTTCTAGTTCATTTGCATAGAGGTGTTTATAGTATTCTCTAATGGAAGTTTGTATTTCTGTGGGATCTGTGGTGATATCACCTATATCATTTTTTATTGCATCTATTTGATTCTTCTCTCTTTTCTTCTTTATTAGTCTCGCTAGCAGTCTATTTTGTTGATCTTTTAAGAAAACCAGCTCCTGGATTCATTGATTTTTTGAAGGGTTTTTCATGTCTCTATCTCCTTCGGTTCTGTTCTGACCTTATTTCTTGTCTTCTGCTGGATTTTGAATTTGTTTGCTGTTGCTTCTGTAGTTCTTTTAATTTTGATGTTAGGGTGTCCATTTTAGATCTTTCTTGCTTTCTCCTGTGGGCTTTTATTGCTATAAATTTCCCTCCGCACACTGTTTTAAATGTGTCCCAGAGATTCTGGTACGTTGTGTCTTCATTCTCATTGGTTTCAAAGAACATCTTTATTTCTGCCTTCATTTCTTTACTTACCCAGTAGTCACTCAGGAGCAGGTTGTTCAGTTTCCATGTAGTTGTGCAGTTTTGAGTGAGTTTCTTAATCCTGAGTTCTACTTTGATTGCACTGTGGTCTGAGAGACTGTTATGATTTCTGTTCTTTTGCATTTGCTGAGGAGTGTTTCACTTCCAATTATGTAGTCAATTTTAGAATAAGTGCGATGTGGTGCTGAGAAGAATGTATATTCTGTTAATTTGGGGTGGAGCGTTCTGTAGATGTCTATTAGGTCTGCTTGGTCCAGAGCTGAGTTCAAGTCCTGAATATCCGTGTTAATTTTCTGTCTTGATCTGTCTAATATTGACAGTGGGATGTTAAAGTCACCCAATATTATTGTATGGGAGTCTAAGTCTCTTTGTAGGTCTCTATGAACTTAATTTATGAGTCTGGGTGCTCCTGTATTGGGTGCATATATATTTGGGATAGCTAGCTCTTCTTGCTGTATTGATCCCTTTACCACTATGTAATGCCCTTCTTTGTCTCTTTTGATCTTTGTTGGTTTAAAGTCTGTTTCATCAGAGATTAGGACTGCAACTCCTGCTTCTTTTTACTTTCCATTTGCTTGTAAATATTCCTCCATCTCTTTATTTTGAGCCTATGTGTGTTTTTGCATGTGAGATGGGTCTCCTGAATATAGTACACTGATGGGTCTTGACTCTTCATCCAATTTGCCAGTCTGTGTCTTTTAATTGGGGCACTTAACCAGTTTACATTTAAGGTTAATATTGTTATGTGTGAATCTGATCCTGTCATTATGATACCAGCTGGTTGTTTTGCCTGTTAGTTGATGCAGTTTCTTCGTAGAGTCGATGTCCTTTACAATTTGGTATGTTTTTTGAGTGGCTAGTACCGGTTGTTCCTTTCCATGTTTAGTGCTTCCTTCAACAGCTCTTGTAAAGCAGGCCTGGTGGTGACAAAAATCTCTCAGCATTTGCTTGTCTGTAAAGGATTTTATTTCTCCTTCGCTTATGAAGGAGAAGCTTAGTTTGGCTGGATATGAAATTCTGGGTTGAAATTCTTTTAAGAATGTTGAATATTGGCCCCCAATCTCTTCTGGCTTGTAGAGTTTTTGCCGAGAGATCCGCTGTTAGTCTGATGGGTTCCTCTTTGTGGGTAACCTGACCTTTCTCTCTGGCTGCCCTTAACATTTTTTCCTTCATTTCAACCTTGGTGAATCTGATGATTATGTGTTTTGGGGTTGCTCTTCTCAAGGAGTATCTTTGTGGTCCTCCTGTATTTCCTGAAGTTGAATGTTGGCCTGTCTTGCTAGGTTGGGGAAGTTCTCCTGGATAATATCCTGAGGAGTGTTTTCCAACTTGATTGCATTCTCCTCGTCACTTTCAGGTACACCAATCAAATGTTGATTTGGTCTTTTCACGTAGTCCCATATTTCTTGGAGGCTTTGTTCATTCCTTTTTAGTCTTTTTTCTCTAATCTTGTCTTCTCTCTTTATTTCATTAAGTTGATCTTCAATCACTGATATCCTTTCTTCCACTTGATCGATTCGGCTATTGAAACTTGTGCGTGCTTCATGAAGTGAAGTTTTTCAGCTCTGTCAGGTCATTTATGTTCTTCTCTACACTGGTTATTCTAGCTAGCAGTTCGTCTAACGTTTTTTCAAGGTTCTTAGCTTCCTTGCATTGGGTTAGAACCTGTTCCTTTAGCTTGGAGGAGTTTGTTATTACCCACCTTCTGAAGCCGAGTTCTGTCAATTCATCAAACTCATTTTTCTTCCAGCTTTGTTCCCTTGCTGGCAAGGAGTTGTAAGCCTTTGGAAGAGAAAAGGCATTCTGTTTTTTTGGAATTTTCAGCCTTTTTGTGCTGGCTTCTACCCATCTTTGTGGATTTATCTATCTCTGGTCTTTGATGTTGGTGACCTTCAGATGGGGTCTTTGAGTGGACGTGCTATTCCTTTTTGTTTGTTTGTTTTCATTCTGACAATCTGACAATCAGGCCCCTCTGCTGCCTGTCAGCTGGAGTTTGCTGGAGGTCCATTCCCAACCCTGTTTGCCTGCTATCAGCAGTGAAGGCTGCAGAACAGCAAAGATTGCTGCCTGATCTTTCCTCTGGAAGCTTCATCCCAGAGGGCACCTGCCAGATGCCAGCCAGAGCTCTCCTGTATGAAGTGTCTCCTTTGTCCTGCAATTCTCTGTCTCTAAATGCAGGCTTTCAGCAATATTTGCCTCCCTCTAGCCCTTTAGTTCTAGCTACCTTTCACTTTTCTGGGCTTTGACATCTCATGAAGTTCTCCCTACAAAAGTGGAGTCCTGCATTCCCCTACTATTTGAGCTCCCCTCACACTGTACTTTGAATATTTTCACATAGAAAGTTCTAGAAGGACAAATCAAGGGCATGACACTGGGAGCAAGAATGTAAGAGAGCATGTGGCTTAGGTGAAGGAGTGGACCTGCCTAAAGGAAAGTTTCAGTCACAAAGATCTGGATAGCTCAGACCTTGCCTGCTGCTCAGACACCTGCGTTTATTTCTACCTTTTTTTTTTTTTTTTTTTTTTTGCTTGGCATATTTTATACTACTTCAAAGGTAAACTACCATCTTTCATGATAAACCTATATAATATATTGGTATATAATAACCCTAGAAATTATTTTACAAGCCAGTTTGTCATAGGTGAGTGGTGACTATCTGGGCCAATGGTGCAGGTGATAAGAAGTTACCAAAACAGTAGTAGGTAAAGGAGGGCAGATTTATTAGAGAAGATAAGAAAATATATTACAAGGGAGCAACAGGCAGACTAGCAAGAGAGGAGCTGACTGCAAGGAGATAAAGGCTGGCTGGGGAATAGGGTGCTTGTGCTGTGTGCTAATGAGGGTTTTGTGCAGTATTGATAATGCCAAGGTTGCAGTGAGCTAACATGTATTTTTTATCAGCCGAGGATCTGGTGATAACTGGGTGCAGGAAGATTGTTAGTTATTTGCACAGGAGAGCTATGTGCCCTGGACCATGAAAAAAAGACAGACTTATAGCTTATCTGCTTCCTTCTTTTTGCTTTCTCTTGGAAAGGAGCCAGCCTGACTCTTTTTCTCAATTAGGACTCCATACAATTAGAAGGATTGACTTTAGGATAGTTAGTGGAAAACATGAAGTTCAACTCCTAGCATGCCTTCCTTCTGCTACTTTACTAACAATGTGAACATAGGTGAGTTCAAGAAGCCTGGGTGCCTGCCATTGGCACTATCACCTTTTGAGAAAATGGTCCTAACCTGTTTTTTCCTTTTCTCCTTAGTCACTGTGGCTTCTACCATATGATCTTTAGGGAAATGCAAAATACTGCTAACTTAAAGGCACAGGAAGGTACTATATTTACTCTGCACATGTCAAAGGTAACTTTATATGAAGGGCAGGTAAGGAAATCCAGCCACCTTTATTGTGGTTGGCATGCATTCTGCCCAAAACAGATATTCTATATCAAAAAGCTAGAAACAAATAAAATCATAATGATCATTTTTAATTGTTACTATTGAAAAGTATTGTACTGGTTTTTCAAAATACATTATTTCATTTAATCTTTATGATACAATGTGAGTAGAGGTTAAGACTCCATTTTTACAGACAAGAAAATGAAAGCTTTTAGAGAAGTTGAGTAAAATGCCAGAAATAGTCAACCCCACTGGAAATGAGGGAAAAAAATGCCTGAGATAACATAGCAGGTAAGTGGCAGAGATAGAATTTGTTTGTTTGTCTCTTTGTTTATTTATTTATTTATTTATTTATTTATTTATTGAGACAGAGTCTTGCTGTGTTACCCAGGCTAGAGTGTAGTGGCACAATCTCAGCTCACTGTGACCTCCACCTCCTGGGTTCAAATGCTTCTCCTGCCTCCGTCTCCTGTGTAGCTGGGATTACAGGCATGCACCACCATGCCTAGCTATTTTTTTTATTTTTAGTATAGTCACAATTTCACCATGTTGGCAAGGCTGGTCTCAAACTCCTGACCTCAAGTGATGGGCCCACCTCAGCCTCCCAAATGGCAGAGATAGAATTTAAACCAAATAAACAACATGTATGAAAATGTATTAATAATTAATACTTATAAAAGGCAAGGTGTAGCTATGACCAGAAAAAGAGAACTTTGACATTACGTGTAAAAATCAGCCTAAAGACTTCATTCATTCAAGTTCACGGTGAGTCATAGCTCTTCCAGGCTGCAAGTAGATCTAATTGGCAACTGACTTCTTAAAAAAGAGAAGCAAAAAGACAATTTTCAACTTTTTCTTGTCAACTCATTTCAAAAGGAAGTTAAGGTTATCATATTCAATATCACCATCTCTTAGTACAAACTAGAATGTTATTTTTCCCAATTATGGATTCCTGATATTTTCAGTTAAGTTTATTTATTTAATTCCTCCCATACAGCATACATCACTCTCTATCCTGGAGATGCAACAGTAAACAAGGAAAGCAGTGTCCCTTCTGTCATGGAGTTTATATTCTAGTACAGGAAGCATAAATTAATAAATTACAAATCAGGATTCATGACATAATAGTTTATAAGAGCTTAGATACAGAATTTTAAAATGGGCTTGTCAGGAAAGATGTCTTTAAGCAAATTTAGTGGATTTCGTATGCTTTGCTCTATCCAGCTGCATCTCATGGATCCGTGAACTATTTGTTCTCAGTGCTTAGAAAATTTTGGTAAGACTTGGTCAAGGGGCCTACTCTGCCTACCACAGAGAGAGAATTATGAGTCCTTTCTCCTAAACAGTGATTAGTTTGAGGATGAGCACACAGCCAAGCAAGGCCAACCAGGGAGGAAGCTTAAGTAGGAAGAAGTTCCCATCCTAATAGAGTTGCTTAGCTTGTAAGAAGTGGGCTGCTATCAAATTTGCAACTTAGAAGGAATTTGTTCAAGAATTTAGAAAGAAATGGAGCCATCAATACCAAATACAATTGTGATGACAGCAAGAATCTACTTCTGCACATTTTAGTTTGAGGCTAATAAATTTCCCTTAAATTGTTTTAGCTAGTTTGTGTTTGGTTCTTTTATCACTATACTGAAAGAATCAAGAATTTTTCACAGTTGGCATGTAATCTTCGGTATGATTAATATGAAGGAAACAGTTCTATGAGGACTATGGACAAAATAACATTCCTGGCAGAGAAATGGGCATCAGAAAATTTCTCAAGGTGGAAAATAATATTATATGTTCTAGAAACAACTGCATAATCCATTAAGAGAAGGCAACAAACAATGGTCACTACCACTATTAAAAAATCAACATTGCGCTGAAATTTCCTTGCCAATAAAAGAAAAAAGTAAAAGAAATTAAGGATAGCAGGGTAAAAAAAGAAGAGACATAACTGTTATATGTAAACATTTGTCTACATAAACAAATTCAAAAATATGTATAGACAACCTGTTAGAGTTTAGCAGGAGCTCTGCAGAGAGATCAATATAGTCAATGATGCTTTTGCACAACATCAATAACCTATTAGAGAATATAATAATATAAAAGATTCTATTTGTGATACCAGCAATAAACATAGAGTTCCTAGGAACAAAACATGCAAAATGATGTACAAAACTGCTATACAGAAAATTAGAGAATCTAACAGATGGACATAAAACAAAGTGAATATATCTTGAGAAAGGCATAATTAATAAGTAGGAAGATTCACTGTTGTAAATATTTCTATTTCCTCTCAAATTTACCTAGAAGTTGAACGTGATTCCAATGAGAATATTCAGAAAACTTTTCACGATGCTACATAAGTGAATTAGAAAAATAGAAGTCCAAGAACACCCCAGAAAATTTTGAAACCCAGCCAGGCCATTCAAGTCAAATAGCTCTTCTTCAGTATCCTGCTCAAAGGGTGCTCTAACACTAAGAGCACTAGAGTGTCCCAAGGGCTCCTGAGTCATACAGAATCCAAGACTTCACCCAGGCTTACGGAATTAGATATATTAACAAAAATCCCCAAGTAAGCTACGTTTGCAAGAAAGTTTTCAAAGCAATCACCTAGCGTTCATCATTGTACCCTCTCTTTATAGATCTGACCTTTTTGACCTTTGATTATAAATTAAGGCACAGGCTTTTAGGCTCAAAATCCCAAGATTTAGATAACATGGTTTGTGTTAATTCTATAAGATTTGTTTAATATGGTCAAGAACTGATCTAAATGTTCTAGATGCATTTTCTTTATATAAAAAGGTGAGAAGAGTGAAAATCCGTCTCAAAAACAAAAAAGAAACACACACACACACACATGAAGAGGTAGGCAGATCACAAGGTCAGGAGTTTGAGGCCAGCCTGGCCAACATAGTGAAACCCCATCTCTACTAAAAATACAAAAACAATTAGCTGGGCGTGGTGGCAGGCACCTGTAATCCCAGCTACTTGGGAGGCTGAGGCAGGAGAATCGCTTGAACCTGGGAGGCAGAGGTTGCAGTGAGCTGAGATTGTGCCACTGCACTCCAGCCTGGGTGACAGTGCGAGACTCTATCAAACACACACACACACACACAAGAAATATTATCCCAAATTAGTCATGTATACCTTGCATCCTACCATATTTAATTAAGGAATGCTATTTTATCTATTCTCTCTCCATAAGTCACTTCTCAAATGACATACAGAGAAATAAATGAGTAACGTCATAGGTTATACATGCAGGTAAAATAGGGAAGTAGTGAGTGCTCTCTAATACTTCAGTAGTAATATTGCATTTTCTTTCTTTGCTCAATTTAGTGTTTAATTTTTGTGGTTGGCTTTCTTGTTCTTTTTTATGGTAGCAACACGCAAGCCTTTACCGGTTTTGAAGTTTACCCTGCTAAAATTCTTCCTGTAAATACAGGAACTTCCCTCTCTATTACAGTTCCTGTAAATACAAGAACTGTTAACTTCCCTCTCTATTATCAGAAGATCAAGATCCTGAGACATTTATTTGTTCCTTCCATCATCATAGCATTACCAGTGTATCAGAGTAATAGTCATAGAACAGAACAAATGTACTTTTTCTCCTTTGTATTTCCTTTTACCAATTTCATCTGTATTCCACGGAAGTCATTCCTTTGCCTTAAGGTGGCTTCGGATTCCTAGTAAAGAATGTGTATGTAAATAGAATGAATATTCAGGCTTCAGATACAGGAGACTTTCGAGACTACAATAAGATTATAGACTTAAATAAAAAGCTTTGTCAAAAGAAGGATGTTGTAAATGCTTTAGGAGCCCAATAATATAACAGGACAGAAATGGTCTAATTGTTAAGATTTCAGTAAGCCACGGATATTTATAAACCAATGGAGGGTGGAAGAATATGCTTCCCCTACCCCCAATATACCTCTTTGATATAAGGATTTTTTTCATATAAAGGCACTTGATAAACAGCAGAAGCAAAAGGACATTCTAATCTTCTCTTTTCTTCCTAAAAACAGGAGATAAAAACTGCCATGTAAAAAATGCCCTCTCTGTACCAGGAGAAAAATATATTTGACAGAGAATCATAGCCAAGAGAATTCTGTACAAACAGACTTTGTTAAAATAGTTCTTATCTTTCATTAGCCTCCCCACATAATTTAGTTACTTTTCCAGAATTGCTGCTCTTTGTTAAACCTGATAATATGGTTTAGATGTTTTTTTCCACTCCAAGTCTCATGACGTAATGTGATCCTCAGTGTGGGAGGTGGGGTTTGGTGGGAGGTGTTTGAGTGCATCCCTCATGAATGGTGATATGGGTTGGCTGTGTCTACCCCCAGATCTCATCTTGAATTGTAGCTCCCATAATTCCCTTGTGTTGTGGAAGGGACCAAGTGGGAGATATTTGAATCATGGGGGCAGTTTCTCCCATACTATTCTCATGGTATTGAATAAGTCTCACAAGATCTGATGGTTTTATAAGGGGAAACTCCTTTCTCTTGGCTCTCATTCTCTTCTGCTGTCTGCCACCATGTGAGATGTGCCTTTCACCTTCTGTCATGATAGTAAGGCCTCACCAGCCATGTGGAACTGTGAGTCCATTAAACCTCTTTCTTTTGTAAAATGCCCAGTCTTGGGTATGTCTTTATCAGCAGTGTGAAAACGGACTGGTAATAGACTGGTAATGTACAGTAATGGACTGGTACCAGTAGAGTGGGGCACTGCTGAAAAGATACCAAAAAATGTGGAATTGACTTTGAAACGGGGTAATAGGCAGGGGTTGGAACAGTCTGGAGGGCTCATAAGAAGATAGGAAAATGTGGGAAAGTTTGGAATTTCCTAGAGACATATTGAATAGCTTCACCCAAAATGCTGATAATGATATGGACAATAAAGACCAGGCTGAGGTGGTCTCAGATGGAAATGAGGAAATGTTGGGAACTGGAGCAAAAGTGACTCTTGTTATGTTTTAGCAAAGGTACTGGCAGCATTTTACCCCTGCCCTAGAGATTTGTGGAACTTTGAACTTGAGAGAGATGATTTAGGGTACCTGGTGGAAGAAATTTCTAAGCAGCAAAGCATTCAAGAGATGACTTGGATGCTGTTAAAGGCATTCAGTTTTAAAAGGGAAGCAGAGCATAAAAGTTCAGAAAATTTGCAGCCTGAAAATGTGATAGAAAAGAAAATCCCATTTTCTGAGGAGAAATTCAAGCCAGCTGCAGAAATTCGCTAAAGTAGTGAGGAGCCAAATGTTAATCCCCATGACAACGGGGAAAATGTCTCCAGGGCATGTCAGAGGTTTTCACTACAGCCCCTCTCATCCCAGGCCCTGAGGCCCCAAGAAAACTTGGGGCTCCTGGGCCTGTCAGAAAGTGGCATTCTTTACTTACCACTGGTCAGGAACTGTGTAGACAAGGTATGAGGCCAGTTTTCCCAAGGGACTTTTATTTGCTCTATAAGTCCAGTTTGATTCCTTAAAGGAAAGTACACTATTCCAGTCAAAACCTTGGTAAAATAACCAGTTTCTATAATTGTGTCCTGTTACAATTGAAAACAGATTCTTCTTGCACTTATGCAAATAACTATATTGCCATAAATAAAGAATACTCACAAGTAGTTTCCAAATTCTGGAGAAATCAGGTAGAGAGAAACAAATATGTTCCAAATTTTGTTCGTAGGAGTATAGTAACTTGTTAAAAGATGTCAATAGCTCAAAAAAATTTCCTTGGCTCTGAAAAACAAAATGAAGGATCAAGAACATTTTAAGAAAAAAGTCAAAAAGATTAGTTCAGTCTTCTGTTAGTTCAGTTCATGCAGGTAATTCCTGTTCTGCATGATATTCATGAACATTTCAGCTCTCTGTGAGACCTGAAAGTTTTTCCTCTATTCTGATGTCACAATCTCCATAGTTATCAGAAACCTGCATTCAAGAGAACCTGTTAGGGCTTTATAGGTGATTATAAAACCAGCTTCTAATGAGGACCAAAGGCTGGGTGTAGTGGCTCACACCTGTAATCCTAGCCCTTTGGGAGGCCAAGGTGGGTAGAGCACCTGATGTCAGGAGTTCGAGACCAGCCTGGCCAACATGGTGAAACCCCATCTCTACAATAAATACAAAAATTAGCCAAGCATGATGGCAAGTGCCTATAATCTCAGCTAGTCAGGAGGCTGAGGCAAAAGAATCACTTGAACCCAGGAAGTGGAGGTTGCAGTGAGCCAAGATTGCACCATTGCACTCCAGCCTGGGCAACAAGAGCAAAATTCCATCTCAAAAAAAAGCAATTGTCCATTGTGATGGTTAATACTGAATGCTCACTTGATTGAATTGAAGGATACAAAGTATTGATCCTAGGAATATCTCCTTGCTCCTTAGCCTGCAGATGGCCTATTGTGGGACCTTGTGATGGTGTGAGTTAAGACTTACCATAAGTTAGTTAAGTATTAACATACATACATATATATATTCCATTAGTTCTGTCCCTCTAGAGAACCTTGACTAATACATCTATGGATGACAAAATGTTTTAGAGAAAACATAGTCAAAGACACAATTGACAAGGACATTTGTTTCCTCTGTGGTATACAATAATTTAATACAACAATTATAATTATTACTGGTAATGTACACTAAGTCATATCAGAATTAAAGAGTTTCTCATAATTTTGGAACATACACCAATAACATATTTATACAAATATAGCCCAAAGAAAACCAAACACCATTTCACATTTTACAATGCTTCCTGTATAATTTTTACACCAAATAAGACAAATATGTCATTTTTTGGACTTTAAGGAACCTAATATCTTAAAGGATTAATTAGGTCAGAAAAATACATAATTTATAATTTGATTTTGGAAAGTTTGTCAAATATCAAAGGTTTAAAACACTTGATATCACAAAATAGGATCACAAGTCAATGTAAAATAAGTCATTCATTTAACCAAAATGGTAATTGAAGGATTTCAAAAAATGGCAAAAACCTTCATTCTTTGAGAGAGGAGACTTAATTTTTCAGCCAATAAGCCCCAATAAAAACAGCATGAATTCAATTATATTTGTTTTCCAATATTTTATAAACAATCTATAAAATTTTCATCTTGACCCATAAGATACAACTTCCCTTTTATAGCCTTTATAACTTTTATTAAGGAGTTAATTCATGCTTCAAGAAAACCTTGTTACTCTGACACAGGGGCCTATATGCTGGTCTTTCATCAGTGTGCATTTGATGTTAATAGTTAATTTATAGAGAAAATGAATTTACTTTATCTCTCAAAATTGGCCTTTACATTCTCGCCTGCCCACCTCTTCCATGATAATCCCTTGGCCTTGAGGAGTTGAATAGCTTTAATTTCTGCCCCTGTGTCTCAGGAACACAGTTTATTTTGATTGGCATCTTCTACAGGGCCTGCAGATGAGGCTTTAATTGCTGTCAGAGTTTGAGATTTGGCAGTACTTGGTGTCCTTTTGAGACTCAGGAGTCAAATCCTTGTAGCTCAATGTCACAAGAACCTTAAAGGCACATATAGAAAGATACATGGATATAACAACTTTAATTTTTAAAAAAATTTAATCTGTTTTTTTTTTAGGCAAACCAAAACTTAATAATAATGGCATAGGAATTACTTTGATTAAACATAAAATCTATTAGGCCAGTTATCAAAAGACAGAGGAAAAGACCTGCAGTGCACAGAATATTATGTTGAAAGAAAACGTTTCCTTTAGGCCTTTAACAAAACATTGTTAGGCCAGGCATAGTGGCTGATGCCTGTAATCCCAGCACTTTAGGAGACGGAGGCGGGCAGATCATCTAAGGTAAGAGTTTGAAACCAGGCATGTCAATATGACAAAACCCTGTCTCTACTAAAAATACAAAAATTAGCTGGGCGTGGTGCAAAATGCCTGTAATCCCTGCTACTCAGGAGGCTGAGGCAGTAGAATTGCTTGAATCTGGGAGGTGGAGATTTCAGTGAATCCAGATCTCACCACTGCACTCCATCCAGCCTGGACTACAGAGCAAGACACAGTCTCAAAAAAAAAAAAAAAAAAAAAAAGAGAAAGAAAATGTTGTTAGCATCAGCCCACAGTGAATAGAACTTGAAGGAATAAAAACTTTTATGATCTGAAAATAAGTTGAAGAAGAGCATTACTATTTCGCACTTTCTAAAAGAGAAGAGAAAACAGAAAACATCAAGAAACAATACAAGTTGAACTTTGGGTTTAAAACAAATTAAAATCTCTTATAATTCATTAAGAGTAAATCAATCCTTTAAGAAAATTTTATTGTTCTAATCAATTCTTTTGTGTATAAGTGTTTTTATCATCAAATTTAATCTCTAGAAAGACCATTATAAATCCCTTTAATTATAGACAACTTGATCATATTAACTTTTTTTGGGTTTTTTTTGTTTGTTTGTTTTTTAGACAGAATGTTTTCCTACAATATATTTTTATTGGAAAATACCCAAATAATGAAATATATATTATTTAATTTAATATAAATTTTGATTCTAAATTATGACAAGTTTGTTTACAAGTGTTTATCCCATTACCTTTACCTAATTATTTTATTTCAATCATTTACCAAGATTACTTATGAAAACTGTGATAGGCATCATTTAAAGTTATGAAACTCCCCATTGCAAAATTATAACTGAGACATTAAAAAAGATATGACCTCACTGACTCCATCTTGCTGCTAACCTCCAAGCTGTCCTTGTTCATTCTTGGGCATAGGCTGAACTAACTTTGGAAGGAACTTAGTTTATAGTTTAGCTTTGAAAAAAGATGGTAACAGTCCTCTTCCAAACAAACCTGCTTATTGCCTGTGGTCTGGACTGCCTAAAGCCAGAAGATTATGGGTTGTGGTAATTTTATTAAATAATTTGAGATGTAGCTATTTTCATTAAACCAATATCAATATCTTATCTATTAAAAATTACACAAGAACGATCATTCCATTTTGGGCTGTGTTTATAGTTTTATAACCCCTATGCCAAATTTTGACACCTTATAGTATTTGGCAGGGATAAGTATGAAATTGCTTGATAATAATTTTTAAGACATTTCTAATACTACTTTACCAATAATTTTAAGCTACCTTATTTATTAAAGATTTTACTTAAGTCACATAAAATTGAAAAAGCATTTGACTAGTCTTTCCTTTTTCTCCGATGAAGTATTTGATTTAAGGACTTCCATTTTTCTTGAAGCCAATTAATAAGAGCTCTTTTATATATTTTAGTAGTGAAATATTGTGTAGAGAACACACAGATACATAGATGTATTAGGCATAATGATAAAAATACACTTTAAGAATTCCTACGACCTCCTTTTTTTTCCCTATCTTAGACTTGCAAACTCTTGATAAACTGATTCATTATCCTGGCAGTTGTCAGGTAAACAGCCCTAAATTTGCATATTGAAGGAAACAACTCTTAGATTAAAAATCAGATTAGCAAAATTTACATCTCAAGGTACAGAGAAAAAAGGTCTGGTGATGCTACAGGGAGATTAAAGATAGATGCTAAATCCAACATAAAATTATAGAAATCTATCACAGGATTGCATGAGGAGAACAATTTTATTTAGATAGGGACTATCTATCTTCTAACTGGATCTCTGAACTCTGGGCAGAGTCCACACTGAATCCTGGGTCTCTAAAAAGGGAGAATTATTATGAAGCTAGACCTCGTGATGCTTTTACAGTGCACTTAAAAAAAATTTTTTTTAAACAAAAACATTTGTTTAAACTTCACTTTCTTAAAAACCCAAGTGTAGCCTATGTTGCAATAACTATTTTAGTCAAAAAATCAGGTAACACAAGTATCTAAACTTTACTTCCTTAAAAACCCAAGAGTAACCTCTATTGCAATAATTATTTTAGTCAAAAAATCCGGTAACATAATACAAAAGCAAGCAGTTTAAGAGCTGAGATGAACTTGTCTGTTTGGAAAACACTCTTGGAGTTCCATAAGTAAAAACAGTGGTTTTTCCCCAAAAGAGAGTCTGGCACCTTCTCCATTTTCCTTAAGGAACCCCAGGCTATTATAAACTATTTTAAGTCCCTCATGCAGCAGAGGGTGCAAGAGAAAGGAAAGACAGCAGAAGTAAACGAAGGAAACATAATTCAGTCAAATGAGTTGAAAAAGACAAAGTCCTAAGAGAAAAAAAAAAAAACAAAACACACACTCACACACAAAATAAAAAAGGTGAAGGCCTTTTAAATACAAAAACACACACATGCAGACATACGCACACACATTTTGGATGTTAGTTTTTAATTAAGCTGACTTTTAACCACTGAGCTCCTTCAAAAAAAATGTTTTAATCTATTTACCATATTTCAGCTCGGACAAATTGCTGCTGTTTCAGAAGTGCCAAGTATCCAAACAGAAAGGGCTTGATTTAGGCACCAAACCCAGGCTGTCATGGTGGAAAAATAGAAGGCAGAACTCTTAGCTATGGAACTGCAGCATGGGGCAACAGCCATTGCTCTTTCAGTTTGGCCTGGCTAGCAAAAAGGTGGTATTGCTGTGTAAATAAAGCCCCTCAAGTAATCAAAATCAGAATCTCTCCTTTCTGTTTTCCTTTTGCTGTATGTTTTTCTCCCCCCCACCACACCACCTTGTTGTTGTCATTGTTTTCTTGTGGGAATTTAGCCACTTCAGAGGCCTTGTTCCTCATAATTTGGAACTTTCCTTTGTTTTTGATCAAGTCAGAGTTGATCAAACCCAATGCAGAAAATATGGAAATAACAACAAAAGCAGAAACAAGCAAACAACAACAACAAAAATTAAGCAAAACAAACAATGGCGCAACTTATAAGATTACAGAGTGTGTTAATGGTAAGGTGAAATTAAGATCAGCTGGTTTGTCTTGGCTAAAATCTTAACTTTAGCCAAGACAAACACCAATTCAGTTACTCACCCAGGGATAGGTCTCAGACTTAAGACTGCTCTCTACCATCCTAGAAGCAGGAAAAGTCTCAAATTTGTCTTTCCTCTTGGAAGTGAGTTCAAACTCCATACAGAAGTTACCTGCCTTCCATTGTCATGGAAGCAGGAAAAACTTGCCTTCCTTGTGTTGGAAACAAGTGAAACTCCAAGAAAAAAAAAAAAAGAGTTGTACAGCAATAAACTTTAGATCTTGACCAAATATTGGAAGATCAGGGATGCTCTGGAGGGAGTGCTTCAAGGCCTCAGCAAATTGTCTTATTGGTTTGACCCATAAAGATAGCTCAAGCTGGTACCAAGCACCAATAGGAGATTTGTCAAAGGTCAGGGGCACCTTCACTCAGAATCCCTTCGTGGTTACCAAAATGTGAACTGCAAATATCTGAGACAGGTCTCAGTTAATTTAGAAAGTTTATTTTGCCAAGGTTGAGGATGCATGCCCATGACACAGACTCAGGAGGTCCTGATGACTTGTGCCCAAGGTGGTCAGGGCACAGCTTGGTTTTATACATTTTAGGGAGACATGAGACATCAATCAACATATGTAAGATGTACATTGGTTCCATCTGGAAAGGTGGGACAACTCAAGAAGAGAAGGGGCTTCCATGTCATAGGTAGGTGAGAGACAAACAGCTGAATTCTTTTGAGTTTCTGATTAGCCTTTAAAAAGGAGGCAATCAGATATGCATTTATCTCAGTGAGCGGAGGGATAACTTGAATAGAATGGGAGGCAGGTTTGCCCTAAGCAGTTCCCAGCTTGACTTTCCCCTTTAGCTTAGTGATTTGGGGGCCCCAAGATTTATTTTCCTTTCACAGAATCCTAGCAATTATCCACTGGCACATCTGACTTTTAGCATAATTAAAGAGGGGAGCAGTGAGACTGTGGGCACGCACTAGGCTACAGTGGCAGTGACTGGCAAAGCCTGCACTAACCCCTGGGCCGTCTCACTTTCTCAGTACCACATTACTTTTTATTCATATATTTTACTGTAGGCCCAGTGGAGAGTAAGATGGAAACACTGAAAAGTCACTGAAAAGTACTAGCTTTGGGAAACTGGCTGTTGAAGCTCTGAATGAGCAGAGACACTAGGCCCTGAAGAGAAAGTTAAAGGAGGATAGCCGATTCCACACAGGGCACATATGATATGTTTTCTGAAGAAAGAAAGTTAACATGTCGATTTTTCCGTAGGACTTAAGAGTCTGGAGCTTGAGAGAAGTGTAAATTAGAGATATATATTTGAAGAAAAATAAGCTTATAAAATAACAAGCTTTATACACCATCTGGCCTATAAAGCCACAAGAGTGGAAAAGATTGCTCAAAATCAACAATCCTTTTTACATTAAAATAATATGAGCAGATCAGATTTTAAAATATTAATTTTACTAGGTATACAATTGTGGGCTGGGAAATATCAAAATAGTTTCAGGAATACCAATAAGTATGCCTTTAACATCAAAAATTAAATTCAATAGTTACTGAAAACCACCAGTAGAATAAGTGAGTTCAGATGAATATTTAAAGTCATATCTTTGGATTCCCACAAAAAAACATGTAGTTTTCTATCAGCGACTTCTAACACTTTATGGTACATGTCTTCTTTTTTTTTTTTTTTTTTTTTGAGATGGAGTCTTGCTCTATTGGCAGGCTGGAGTGCAGTGGCGCAATCTCGGCTCACTGCAACCTCCGCCTCCTGGATTCAAGCAATTCTCCTGCCTCAGCCTCCTGAGTAGCTGGGACTACAGGTGCGCACCACCACGCCCGGCTAATTTTTGTATTTTTAATAGAGACGGGGTTTCACCATGTTGGCCAGGATGGTCTCCATGTCTTGACCTCATGATCCGCCCTCCTCAGCCTCCCAAAGTGCTGGGATTACAGGCGTGAGCCACTGCGCCCAGCTGGTACATGTCTATTTTTATTTTATAGTTCCTAGCCTACTATTTCAAGGAATGCAAGTTAGGAATTCAATTCAATAAACATTAATTCAACTGCTAGAATTTGCCAAGTATTGGAATACAAGATAAAAAGTATAGCAGCTGTATATAAGCCTTCGTTGTTTCATGAACTAATTTTTTGTGTGTCTACTAGTTTCCAGACACTGTCCTGGCATTAATGTAATAGTAAATAAGAGAAACCCAACCTTCAAGTGTTCACATCCTAGTAGGTTTTTAGTCTCAGTTGTTTAACATATGTTGAATCAGCACAGGAAGATAAGTGTTCTTATGTAATGGTTACTTAGGCAACCTGAGAGCCTGAGTTAAGTAGCCCATGCACCTTGAAGAGCACATTGCTTAGTGATTTGAACATCTGTGTCCTCCAAATACAGGAAGGAGGCTATCATTTAGTCAGTATTATATAATGCTGACAAATTCTTAGTAAACATTCATGTACTCCCACACCGTATAAAAACTTCTTTGGTTTCCCTTTGGAACTAACAGTGTTGTAATTCCGATACGCATCTACAGTAGTTAATCCTTTACAGCCTAGATTTGTATCTTCCCCTTAAT
Source organism: Pan paniscus (assembly GCF_029289425.2). Taxonomy (NCBI): domain Eukaryota; kingdom Metazoa; phylum Chordata; class Mammalia; order Primates; family Hominidae; genus Pan; species Pan paniscus. The sequence goes on along the minus strand of NC_073252.2, from coordinate 172,363,899 downwards.
GTATAAATAGCTTTCAAATTTTAGCATTAGCATAATTTTCAAAGTTCTCTGAGGTGAAAATCTGCCCAGTTTATTTTATGTAAAATTGTGATATCCTAACCTATGTGAGACTTCCTCTTTATAGTCCTGGAATTCTAATTCCAGTATTAGAGTCTTTTCTGGCCACTCATTCAATCTGTTGACCAAATTTTCAGGGGAAAATTGACATTACTGTTAGAAGGTATTTGGCATTTTGTACCAAGTCACAATACATATATTCTTCTCCCCTTTCTTTGAAGTCCAAAATCGTCAAACCTCATTATCGTCCTAGAAAACAGAATGGAACAGGTATTGTATTAACTTGAGACAATAGTGAATGGAATATTAGAGGTTAAGATATGCAAAGAGTCCTTAAAAGATTAAATACTAAGGACAATATTAAGACATGCTAAATAGGCCAGGTTTGGTGGCTCATGCCTTTATTCCAGAACTTTGGGAAGCTGAAGCAGGGGGATTGCTTGAGCCCAGGAGTTCAACCAGCCTGGGCAACATAGTGAGACCCCCATCTCTACAAAACAAATACATAAATAAATAACTAGCCAGTCATGATGGTGCGTGCCTGTGGTCCCAGCTACTCAGGAGGTCAAAGTGGGAGAACTGCTTGAGCACAAGAGTTTGAGACTGCATTGAGCAATGACGGTGCCATGGCACTCCAGCCTGAGTGACACAGTGAGACACTATTTCTAAAAAAAAAAAAAAAAAAAAAAATTAAAACTTAAAATGTGCTAAACAGTAAATTCCTTTAAGTCCACAAACTGTACAACAAATTATCTCTCTGAGGGATTATCATCTCTTCTGGCTCAAGAATTCTGTTTTTGAGGGAAGGATTTTTCCCTAGTTGAGGCATATCAGAGTTCATTTTGTAATTTTTCATAACTCTGTATTATTTATTTCATTTTTTACCAAAACACACAGGGTTTGATCTAGGTCCTGCTGCTCACTGCACAGAAAGCGAATCACTGAGATGACAGATATTGCCAAGGAAGAAGGCTTTAATTAGGTGCTACAGGAGATGGGAGCTCAGTCTCAGATCCATCTCCCTGACTGACTAAAACTAGGAGTTTATATAGCAAGAAAGAAATATAACAATGTTCAAGAACTAGGGAAGGGCTAGGAAGCAATCATAATGAATGAGGGGCCTGTCATCTCATTGTGAGGATGTGGTGATCTGGTGAGATTCGGTTTTTTGATGCTTTTTTAAAGAGGCCAGAAGGTCCTTTCCTCAAAGAAAACAAATGTAAGCTTCAAGCTTTAAGATCGGAAAGGTTAATTTCTATGTTTATCCAAAAGAACAGTCTATGGGACTATTGGGGCAGTTTCATATGTTTGTAGTACCGAGGAACTTTACAAGATTCCTGCTTCGGTGGCACTACCTTCATTCAGTATAACAAAGTCCAGATTCCTTAGTGGGTTATTTCTGCAGTGGAGGAAAAGGGATTGTTTGTTTCCTCGTATTTTGTTTGTCTTTTGTAATACATGAACTACTCAAAAATTTCTCCCTTTGCTACATTCTTTTTGACCATCTAATTTCTAAGGGTCACTTCTTTCTGTTTTGATTTTTTCTCCTACAGAGGCTATAGGTTTCAAAAACTGTCACTTCACATCATACATGCTGTTAAGTCCCTTCCCTGCAGACCACGCTCTGGTCTTTTCTCCTGCAGACTTACTTTTGGAAGTTGGTAAGGTCAATCTTATGGCCATCATTTTCTCTCTCCTCTCTTCCCACAGTTTTTCATGACCTGTTTTTTCTTGCCACAAAGACTTGCAGTAGGATAGGACAGCAAGAGATTTCTTGGCTGGACATTTATAATTTTATTCTTAAAATTTCAAGTTATTTTGAGATATGAGCATTCTCTGTCTTTACATAATGCTGAGGTCATTGTTTTGGGATAGGTTTATTTTGTTTTTGCTTTTATTACCTTCTTGTTTTTCTGTGTTATTTTGGGGGAAAAAGTTGGGAGACAGGAACCTAAGCAGCTACCATTGTCTTTAGCTATCCTGAAATCCAAGGATATTCTTATCAACAAATAGTGTTTAAACAATGGGGTATATGCCAGGAGAGAAAAAAAATGAACTTTAACTCCTTCTTCATACCATGCACAGAAATTAATTCAAGGTGGATCATAAAACCAAACACAAAGTCTAAAACTAGAAATCTTTTGGAAGAAATTATAGGATAATATCTCCCTGACCTGAGGTTAGACAAAGGTTTCTCAAGAATGACATAGAGTGCAATAACCATAAAAGAAAAGAATTAATGGACTTCATCAAAATTTAAAACTTCTGCTCATCAAAAGACTCTATTAAACTGAACATGCAAATTTTAAAATTTGAATTTTAAAATGATTTGAAAAATTATTTCAAAAGGCTGTATGAATGGCTAAAAGGCACTGTTTAAAATTATTCAGCCTCATTAATTATCAGGGAAATGCAAATGAAAGCCACAATGAAATGCTACAATACATGGATGAGAATTGCTAAAATTAAATACCTGACAGTATGTTAGGTTGGGGAGCAACTGGAAAACTCATATGTTGCTGGTTGGAATGTAAAATGGTACAACAAACTTGGGGAAAGGTTTGGCAGTTTCTTATAGATTAAATATATACTTACAATATGGTTGAGCAATTGCATCTCTACTAATTTAGCCAAGAGAACTAATTTAGCCAAGAGAACAATACCTTGTACAAAAATGTCCATAGCAGCTTTATTTATAATAGCTGAAAACTATAGACAACCAAAATGTCCATCAGCACGACAAGGCATAAACAAATTTTGGTGTATTCATTCAATGGAAAACTTCTCAGGAAAAAAATAAAAGAAAAAAGAACCTACCATTACATTCAAGGACATAGAAGAATCTCTCAGACATTATCTGTAGCAAAAGCCAGGCACAAAAGAGTACATACTCTGTAAGTCCATTAATATAAACAGTTCTATAATAAGCAAATCTGTGGTTTGGGAAAAAATCATAACACTGGCTGTCTCTAAAGGTTGGGAGAAGGGGTGGTAATTATCGGAGAAGACAGTATGAGGGCATTTTCCAGAGATAATCATGTCCTATTCTTGATGGGATCGTGGTTTCATATGTGTACACATTTGTCAAAACTCACAAAACTGCAGGCTTTTATGTTTGGGAGTTTCTTCCCCTTAAAGAAATAGGTGGAGACTGGCAATAAGTATTCTAGTATATAATTTGTGTATACTACAATTTCTATGGTGACTATAAAACACAAAAAATAACAAAAACTTAAAGGAAAAGAAATCTTCCATAGAATAGAAATGCTTGGATTATGTATTTGGCCTAGTCTCAAGCATGTTTTATGCAGCAAGCTCTTGTGTTAGCATGCATTCTATCATATGATTATGGTAAAGCTGGTGGAAATAGTTAAAGGAATGTTAGCATAGACCACCAAACTTGCTGTAGCAAAAGTTTTTGCCTTCAAATGTATTCTCATGCTTTCAAGTTGTGACTATTAACAGTAATCAGATGGAACTCAAAAGTTACTCACAAAATTGATTCTTATTACTTAAGCATTTGTCATCCTTGAGGAGAGAATGGGAGGAGCTGGGACAAAGCCTAGAATTCCATTATTCACTTTTGTTTGGTTAGCACTTGTTGGATACTAAATGTTTTAAACTTGTTCCTGTTGAACAATGTTGCATAGTAAAAACACGAACCGTAATCGGCAGAGAAAACTAAGAAAGCCCCCAAAACAAGGGCCCACGGCATTTAGTTTTAGATACACTGCCTGAGTTAATTTAAAAAGGAAAGAATGAAGCCAGTATCCTAGTTTGAACAGTCCTATCATATCATCATTTCATGAGAACCTGGCATTACATTATGAAAAAGCCAAGTCTAAAGTTGTAACTTGTTTTAAAGTAGCTAATCATGTTCATGTATTTTTAAAAGATAACTTTGCCCTGATTACTATAAATTGACTCTTTTTGTTTCCTCATAAGAAATAATTTAAAGAGAATCTGAAAGACAACGTATGGACTGGGAAAGGTTTTTTTATTTATTTATTTTTACTTTTTATTTATTTATTTTTTTGAGATGGAGTTTTGCTCTTGTTTCCCAGGCTGGAGTGCAATGGCGCGATCTTGGCTAGCCACAACATCCGCCTCACAGGTTCAAGCAATTCTCCTGCCTCAGCCTCCCGAGTAGCTGGGATTACAGGCATGCACCACCACGCCCAGCTAATTTTGTACTTTTAGTAGAGATGGGGTTTCTCCATGTTGAGGCTGGTCTCGAACTCCTGACCTCAGGTGATCTGCCCGCCTCGGCCTCCGAAAGTGCTGGGATTACAGGCGTGAGCCACCGCGCCCGGCCTGGACTGGGAAAGTTTTTATAAACCACATAACTGACAAGGGCCTAGCATCCAAAATTTATAAAGAACTCTTACAACTCAATAGTAGAAAAACAAAAAACCTGATTTAAAAATGGGCAAAGAAGGCCAGGTGCTGTGGCTCATGCCTGTAATCATAGCACTTTGGGAGGCCGAGGCAGGCAGATGACGAGGTCAGGATATCAAGACCATCCCGGCTAACACCGTGAAACCCCGTCTGTATTAAAAATACAAAAATTAGCTGGGCGTGGTGGCACATAACTGTAGTCCCAGCTACTCGGGAGGCTGAGGCAGGAGAATCTCTTGAACCTGGGAGGCGGAGGTAGCAGTGAGCTGAGATCATGCCACTGCACTCCAGCCTGGGTGGCAGAACAAGACTCTGCTTAAAAAAAATAAAATAAAATAAAAATGGACAAAGTACCTGAACAGACATTTCTCCAAAGATACAAAAACGTCCAACAGGTCTATGAAAAGGTGCTCATACCAATCAAAGGGAAATGCAAATTAAAACTATTATGAGATATTACTTCACACTCATAAGGATGGCTATTATCAAAAAGAGAAGCAATAACAAATGTTGGTGAGGATGCTGAGAAAAGGGAACCCAAATGCACAATTGGTGGAAATGTATGTTGGTAGGGCCATTATGGAAAACAGAATGGACGTTCCTAAAGAAATTAAAAATAGAACCACCATACGACCCAGCAGCACCTCTTCTGGGCATATACCCAAAGGAGATGAAATAAGCACCTCATAAAAATGTCTACATTCCCATGTTCATTGCAGTATCATTCACAATAGCCAGGATATGGAAAAAAACTAAATGTCCATTGATGGACAAATGGATAAGAAAATGTGGTAGAAATAGACAACGGAATACTACTCAGCCATTAAAAAGAAGGAATTTTGTCATTTGCCACAACATAGATGAACCCGGAGGACATTATGCTAAGTAAAATAAGCCAGTCGCAGAAAGAAAAATATTTTATGATCTCACTTATATGTGGAATATTTTTAAGAGCTCAAATACAGAAATAGAAAATGAAACAGTTGTTACCACAGGCAGGAGGAGGGAGGGAGAAGAAATAGGGAGATCTAGATTGAAGGATACAAAATAGCAGATACGCAGGATGATCAAGTTCAGAGATCTCATGTGTATCATGAGTTCTAAAGTTAGTAAAACTATAGTATTAGGAATTTTTGTTAAAGAAGTTGATTTTATCTGCTCTTATCTCAAAAATAAGAGCTATGTGAGATGACAGATACGTTAATTTGTTCATCTGCTTCACTGTAATAACCATCTTGCTATTTGTACTCCTTAACATTATGTTGTAAACCTCAAATATATGCAATAAAATTTATTTAAAAGAAAAAGATAAGCTCATGATTTTGACATGTTTAGTAAACCACTACATTAGTTCATTGTCCACTTGTTTCAAATAGTTTTACTTATATTTCCTGGGTTATTACCCACAGATAAAATTTTCTCTTCCTCCTTTTTTTGGTGGGGAGGGACAGAGTCTCACTTTGTCGCCCAGGCTGGAGTGCAGTGGCATGTTCTTAATTCACTACAACCTCCACCTCCTGGGTTCAAGCGATTCTCCTGCCTCAGCCTTCTGAGCAGCTGAAATTACAGGCACCTGCCACCACGTCCAGCTAATTTTTGAATTTTTAGCAGAAACAGGGTTTCACCATTTTGGCCAGGCTGGTCTCAAGCTCCTGACCTCAAGTGATCTGGCTGCCTCAGCCTCCCAATGTGCTGGGATTACAGGTGTGAGCCACTGCGCTTGGCCAGAATTTTTTCTCTTACTTCGTGAATGTTTCATACTGAATCTGATGGTTAGGGGCATTTTGGTTTGACTTTTAAGGTTTTTTTCCCTGCGTTGTTAATTTATCTGAGTGTAAATGATAACACTTCTTAATCTGATAATTTACACAAAGTTTTTCTTTTGCCATGCTAGCTAAGAAAACAAAAAATGGCTCAGATTTTTTTTTTTTTTTTTTTTTTTTGAGATGGAGTTTCTCTCTGGTTGCCCAGGCTGGAGCGCAATGGCACAATCTTGGCTCACTGCAACCTCTGCCTCCCAGGTTCAAGCGATTCTCCTGCCTCAGTCTCTCGAGTAGCTGGGATTACAGGCATGCACCACCACGCCTGGTGAATTTTGTAATTTTGTATTTTTAGTAGAGATGGGGTTTCTCCGTGTTGGTCAGGCTGATCTCGAACTCCTGACCTCAAGTGATCCACCTGTCTCAACCTCCCAAAGTGCTGGGATTACAGGCGTAAGTCACCGTTTCCGTCCACTCAAAGTCTTTAATCTGACATATACTGCCTTAGCAATATAGAAAATAAATGAGAGACAAAAAATCCTACTCTAATCCCATCATTCCATCAGGACTGCATTATAAATCAGCTCCAGTCCAACATCTCAATCACAGTTTACTTGAGGTAATAACAGGCATGCATGTATTTACTAAAAGATAAAGGGTATACTTGCCTTTTCCTATTAATTGACTTCCTTTGATTTTCTATTAAGACATCACACAAGCTAAGTTTGGTGACTCCCTGTTCATTTTAAGCAGAGTGCTATATTGTGGAGGTTCACAAAGCAGCTAATGAATGATTATGACAGCATCAGTTAGTTGATGAAAGAAGATTTGTTAAAAAGGTCTGCAAGAAAATTGTAAGAGAAGATTCAGAGAGGAGCAATCACTCAATCACTACACTGGGCTTTTTGTTAACATGGCTCTGCTCCCTCTGTTGTGAAAATTGCCGTATTGTCTGAAAGCCATTACTTCTTTAGCTTTTTTCTGTCATTTATTCCTTCAAATATTTTTTATCAGAACCTAGTATAGTTGGTTCCAGGAAATACAATGATAAAATAAATATTTCCTTCTCTCAAGTTGCTCAGTATAGTGAAGGAGAGAGGCAACAGAATATTAAAATGCAGAATGATATGATAAACACTACACATTGCTGTGTCAACAGATACCTGAAAGGGAGAGAGGGATGAGAAAAGAGTTAGGGAAACCTTCCCAGAGGATGCTGTGCTTCAGAGTAATCAGGAGCTATCCAGCAGAAGAAGATAAAAGCATCTTTACAGCAGAAGCAGCAGCAAATGCACAAATGCCCAGGAAACACGGGACAAGAGAGGAACACCAGCAGATGAACATACACACAGGCTGAAAATGTCAAGACAGAGGGCTGGACAGATACATTATTCAATATTCTTTTTTTTTCTTTTTTTGAGACAGAGTCTTGCTCTGTTGCCCAGGCTGGTGTGCAGTGGCGTGATCTTGGCTCACTGCAATCTCTGCCTCCTGGGTTCAAGCTATTCTCCTGCCTCAGCCTCCCGAGTAGCTGGGATTACAGATGCCTGCCCCCATGCCCAGCTAATTTTTGTATTTTAGTAGAGATGGGGTTTCACCGTGTTGGCCAGGCTGGTCTCGATCTCCTGACCTCAAATGATCTGCCTGCCTTGGCCTCCCAAAGTGCTGGGATTACAGGCGTGAGCCACCATGTCTGGCCTTCAAAATTCATTTAAAAATAACGCTTTTACTAATTTGATGCAAAATATGAATAATATTCAGCTATCCAGTGTGGACAGAAATCTCAATATCAACTGAGGAAAGTGGGTTCAGCTAGTATATTTTGGTCTTTTGTCTTCACTTTGCAGGAGACTTGTCATGCTGATGGTCACTGCGTTTCCACTGTTTTTTTTTTCATGGACTCGGTAGTCCACAAAATACATCCGAGCATAGGGGTTCTTAGGACTGAGAGAAGTGTTATGTACAATCATCTACCCTAACATGGCTGTAGGTACCTAGTGTGACTTCAATTTTTCCTGTCATCAAAATGATGTTGTATAATGATAAATAGCACTCACCTTTATGATCTATGCCCTGGGTACTTACTCCTCATTCTTTGAGCATTCACAGCCAAATTGTCTGAGGCAAAATCATCTGACAGGAATCTGTTGCCATCCTTCCTTCAGTCAACACAGATTCTGATGATAAGTTGTTCAGTCTGTGCCCTTTTCCCTAGAAGGTGCACTCACACTATAGTACAGCGTGCTGGGAGAATAGCTCAGACTCATCCAACATGACAACTAAATAACTCCACAGAAGTAAAACAGGCAGCAGGAAATGTGGCAGAAATGGATGTTTCTAAGCAGTTGAAATCTACATCATCTATTTAATCCACTCCAGGTGTTGAGTGAGTTCTATAAGAAACCGAACAGGGTATGAAAGCTTAAACATGTAGATTCCCCTGGGTGACTGAGTGCTGTGGCTGCTGATATTCCTATTACATTGCCTTTGGTTATCTTTTTCAGGAAGTGATGATCAGATGTGAGGCATTACCAGAAATCTGTGTCACCAGATACCTGAAATACAAATGCTGGATGAGGGTATAAGGAGCAGAGATGATTGTCAACAGTCTCAGCCCATTTAAAATTTTGGAATGATTTGTTTAGGTCACGTAGGCCACAGTGACCATGGAATCTCTGCGTTGAAGACTGACTTCAGAATATGCAGAAAATTCACACAGAAAAGAATGCTAATGGTAAATAAACACATAGAAGAATGTTAATTCTCAAGAGCAATTGAAAGAATGTAACTTAGAACCAATTCTATGGCCTATTTTGGACCATACTAAATAGACACTTTTATTGTCTCCACAAGGGCAGATGTTTCTCCATGTTTTTGTTCACTGATGTATTCCCAATTCCTAGGAGACGGCTTGGCATAAATATTTTGTGAGTGACAGCATGAATGGCAATACTCAAATATTAACCATCACGTGGTGATGCCAGAACATTGGCTTACTGCTCAAAACACAGTAAATTGAGGGAGTTCTTTTAGAAATGGATCAAATAAAACTAAAATTATCTTCACTAGGATCTAGTAACACCTCTCCTGGAAATTTATTTTAAAGAAGCAAAAGTGCTTTATACATGAAGCTGCTAATCCTAGCAGTACCCTTTACAGCAGAATCCCATTTAAAAAACTTACATATCTGACTCCATGAAAATGTTCAAATAAATTATGTTTCACCAATTAGACAAAATATTACACAGGCAGAAAAAAATTATAAACTCTACAGAGCAAGAAAATTTCCATTCTTTGGTGGTAATTACATATGTCATATTTATGCATATGAACAATTGAAAATGAATGTAGAAAATAAAAATTTTAGTTGGAATAAAATTATTTTTAATGTTTAAATAAAATTGTCTTTTTAACATTGTTTTTTAAGTAGACGAATTGAGAAATTGATACCCTGATTTCAGTTTTTATGTATAGTATTCACATTTTTCAATCTCCTTCTCTTATGCAACTGGGAAGTGGGGATGGGCAGAAAAGGGCAAATTTCTTCTAGAAGGAATCTCGATTCCATCATTACCACAGAGGAACCTTGTGTGTATAAGTGGCAGGACACTACAAATGAGGAAAATCCTGAAAACATAAGAAGGAAAATGGTACCCTTTTAATCTAACAAACATAAGTCCTAAAGAGTGCATGGGTTTTTACCAGATTTATCAATAGTCTTGTTAATCTCAAGTACCATCTCTTATGCCAGGGCACATACACTAAAAACAAAATGACCTGCTACCTGTCCAGACGAAAATGATATATGCAACCCTAAAACTTTTTGCTAATAGGACGGAGTATGCATAGTTATCTTTGTCTCTGATTTGCTGCCAATGAGTCAGTCAATTTAGGCAAATATAAGTCTTTAACAAAGGTCTACAAGAAAGTGCAACCTTTCCATATTGCACATGACATTCTTAATAAAGCTCAGAAAGACATAGGCGTCAGACTTGTGACTATGTAATCTAGTTGGATAATATACATATGACTGTCTTTTCAAGTGATGGCATCTTGAGAAAAGTATTTTCAGAGTCGTAAGAGTATCTTTCGTAACAAAATGAACCATTCAAGAAAGACAAATAAAGGAGAACTAGAAGCAAGAATACTTCCACAATCTTGAACGATGATACAATGAAACCTTTTTGGTCAAAGTCAGAAATAAGAATTATAGTTGGAGAATAATACAAGCACTTTAGCACAAGATTTTACAAAAATATGTCCATCTCTTTAAGGGCCTGAAATATACAAGTAGCAAATGTCATTGAATATAATGGATGATTTAGTAGTCAATCTGAAAGCTATTATTAATCAATATTAATACGATGATTCCATATTACATGTGGCCAACCATGAAAGCTCTTACTGTCTTTAAGAAATTTTAGTGCCTTTTATTTTAGAAGCACTGAGGTGAGAGAAAATGTCTTAGTACAATTTTTTTTATGAATAATCTACACAATGCCACCTAACATAAATGAGGAAATAATTTAAAGTGGCAGATATAGGCAGTGAAGAGGCAGTTTAGATATTGGCCATAAACTGAGGCTCAACATTTTGCAAGAAAAGAGACTGAAAATGCCACATATCCTCTGTGGAGGGTATTTCGTGGCTTGTTGATCCACTAAATGTTCAGCCTGAATTGAGAACCCATTCGTAAAATTCCTGGGACTTGTGAGTACTCCGATTTTCTCCATTTGCAGGATTGAAAGTTTGAGCAATAGAATGGCAGTCACCTCATGAATCACGACTCAGCCAGGCTGAAAGCATAGCTCTGCCACTCTAGTCGTGTGCTAAAAATAAAAACTGGAAGTTAATGTTGTGATGGCCACAGCCCCTTCATCCAGGATTATCCTGATCATTTTGAGGCACGTCCCTGGCTTAGCCCCATGCTGGGGGATAAATCTTGCTGTGTGGCAAGATTCCTTTGAAAAACTAGAATAACAGATTACTAAAATCAAAAAAGTACTATTCATTATCCATTAATAGTGTGTAAATGTGACAAACCCGAATCACTGAAATAATAGAGAAGATATTAATAAGATATAATTAATAATAAAGATATTAATAGAGAAGATATTAATATTAATGTCAATTATTAATCTCATCACCTTGCTGAAAATCTTCCTGTGTCCAGCTATCAACTAAGTCTGTGTGTGTTTCTTCTTCTCACTTCAATATATTGAGCCTGAAAGGGGCCTAACTACTGTGGAGTTTGAGGTACTAAAACGAGACTAAATAAATATCTAACCATTTTATCTCTGAGTATGAGACCTTACTTATATGTTTTTCTTTAATTTGGTAAAGAGGAAACAAAAACAGATTGAGTTTTCTCCATGCCATTTATGTTTTTTCTTATTTAAATGACTACATCTTATTCAACTCTTTCCTTCTACCTTCCTGCACACTCTTTTCTCTAATTTCTTAACTTTACATAATTATGGCATGAATCACAAGAGTACTTAATTTCTCTGTATCACAACTTCCTTTTGAAGCAAGCATCATCATAACAGTATGTACTGCTGTTGCATCCACCATTTTAAATATTAATGAAGAAGCAGATGTAAATTTTTGAAAACAAATCCCAAGGTTCTCCACCCAAGATAAGACAATATATTATTCCTATGAAGTACACCAAAATGGCATTGGCTGTACATTCTTATGTCAGTTACGATGCTTTTGGTTGCCAGTAATAAAAAAAAAAAAATCAGGCCTAATTAGTACAGGTAATTTATTAAGTTATCTAGTCAAAGGCCCAGGGGGGCAAATTTTTGGTATAATTTCATCAGGGTTCATACTTCCTTTGCCACTTATTGACTATGGCAGAGTTGGCAAACTGCATAACCGTCTAAGCCTCTGTTGTCTCGTCTATAAAATGCGAAGGATATTAATTACATGATACATTATTATCAAAATGCTTAGATACGTTATTATCAAAATGCTTAGCACAATGCCCGGCACTTAGCAAGTACTGATAAATATTTATCATCCTACTAAGAAAGGGTGGGGGTGAAGGGAAATGTCCCATTTAGAGTAGGGTTGGGCCAGATCAGATACCACATTTACCACTTCCCTATCTCTTCTCAGCCGTAGATTCTAAGTCATCTCATGTATAATAATCTCTTGAAAAGTGTACAGCTTTTAGTCATCCTCAGAAATATTATGATTTCTGTTTAAGAGATTAACCCAGCCCTTATAAGTAAAGTCTTAATTTTAAATGATAGAAAACATAAGATAGAAAAATCCAGGTTATTTTTTAAATCTCTGCTTATGAAAGAAAGACAAACTACCAAAGATCAATGATCATCATGGCATGTTCTGTCAGAGTCTGACTACCTGGGTTTGCATCTCAACCGTGCTACTTATCCTGTGTGTGAGCTTGGGGAAGTTACTTAAATTTCTTTGAGCTGGAATATAAGTTGCCACATCTATCAAACGGAGCAATAATGCTCCCTATCTAGATGTGCATGATGTATAAGTCAATACTGTTTTACATAATACAGGAAGTGTCACATAAGTGTTAGCTACTTGTAAGAGCTACTGTTATCTAATTCCATAACTACAGGTTAAATGATTGCCTATGATAACATCTAAAACATAAGAAAGTCACCTGATTATATCTGGGAAGATACAAGAAATTTAGAAGAACTTTTTATCAGTGTCTTTCTACAACCCTTTAAAAAAACACACATTCTTGCTTATAATTTTATCCCATCACTAAAGAGTGAAGAAAACAAATGCAAAAAAACTATCATCCTGCCTCAGTGAATTGCTCCAACCTGGTTTTATGACTTCCCATTAGGAAGAGCTGCAGGGAGGACAGCTATCCCACCCTTAGAGGCATCCTGAGTGCCAGGGCATGGACAAGGAGGTTTCGTGTGATGTAATGAAGTCTGCTCCCTGCAATTGCAGGGTGGGGGGGTGGGGGAATTAAAGCCAACTCAAAAAAGTAAATATTATTATCAGTAAAGGGCTTCTTCTTTATGAATCAAATTAAAATTTGCAGGACTCCATCGTGTCAGTTTAGAGTACCTTTTCTGCAGTATAAATTGAATAAAAAAGGATTGTTGTCTAGATTCTCTCACTAGAAAAATATTCTAGTCATAACCCCACTGAAGTAACAAATTGGTATTATTTTGTATTGAATTAAGTAATACTATTTTAATCAACATAAAATTGTAAACAAAACAAAAAATATATAAAAACTGCCAATTTGAGTACCAAACACCCTATGAGAGCTCAAGTTTTGTATGATTTCGATGCTGAAGATAATGCTAAACTCTGGAATGTCCCATTCAAAATCAGTTTTCCATGGCAGCTCTTTCACTGAATGTTTTCTTTGTGATGTTAATACAATTTAGTTTTTGAATACATGGCAAGCAGTATGGTACAAGAGGTCAAACTAAGTTTCAATTTTTGTTTTGGAAATTGTCAAGAGAGGATCAGGAAGAATATCTTAATAATGTCCTATTTTTGAAGGCATATTTATTTTCAAAAATCCATGGAAACCCTTCTTGGAAAAATCTAGTCAACAAGTTTAAATTATCTTAAAAATGTATTCAGTGACTAGAAGATGCTTTTTAAAAAATCTATGTTAGCCATATGTATACTATAAATAAGACTAGATTGAGGTTAAGTTAATTTATATGTTTATACTTAAGAGTTAAAAACTGACCAATAAAATCCATTAAAATAATATTTTGGTAGTTTGATTCAAGTTGAGCTACGATAAACTAGCAAAAACAGATTTTGTTAGTCCCAGGTCACTATGAAGTAGCCAAATATTTGTTTTAAATAGTCCCTATTGAATCAAAATTAATTTTTCTTAGATTTAGACAAAATACATTTCCTTCCACATGCTCAATACTTCAATGGCAGCTGGATATGCTACAATGCAACCAATAATGTTCTTCTTTTTCTTCCTTTAACACCATTTTGGTCATAAAATCTGAGAGTCACTGAGGGGAAAGAAAAAACTCATAGAATGTCTTTTTTTTTTTTTTTTTAACTTGGACTCTCTACCTCGGCTAGAATTTCTTAATTTTGTTTATTTACATTTTCCTTTCCCATTCACACTGAGCTCATAACTGAGCCCACTAGTATCCTGCCCCAAAATATTCATCGATTTCAGAGTCTACCGTTGCCATGTTTCCATTTTCCACAGTGATATTTCCATATTTACCTGGGATTCTCCCCACAGGTAAAACGTTTCGGGCAAAAGAGAAACTATTGGGAGTCAGAAATTGGAGTCAGGAAGTAGAATCACCCTGAAGTGCCTCCTGCTCTTTTTCCCACAATTCTTGGAAGGACATATTAAAGAAAGCATCAGCTCAGCTGAAGAATACATTAGCAACTCCGGCTAATTTACATTGGCTAATCAGATTACTGCATTAATGAGTTCCAAGCTACAGCTTCATTCCCATACAGTCCTTTTATCATTGCCGTCTTAGGTAAAAATCAAAAAGTGTAAGCCCAAAAGGTCTATAAGCAAAACAATTTTTCTAATAGAAAAAAAGATCAGAAGCTTTGTTTTCTAACAAGAAATAGTTAAATTAGAGTATATAATTATTATAGAATACATAGTACATACACTATTTTTATGTAATTTATGTAACATACAGTATATAGTTATAGCATATGCTATATTGTCTTTAGTATGATATATACATGTTTATCCAATAATAATTTATAAAATATTGCAATGAAAAATGCTATTTTCATTAATATTACAATTACATTATATATATATAAACAACCTAAAGGGACTAAACAAAATAATAGGTTATTTTTTTAGGATTGATTGCTTATGATTTTTTCCTAGTTTTTAAGCATTCTATGTTGTTTTACTATTGATAAGCAAAAAAAGAAATAGGAAGATGGATAACTCACTCTGTGTATTTATGCATTAGATATGATCAAATGGTTAATAATTTCACTCAAGAAGACCTTTTAAAATCACATAAGTTTTCAGTTAGTATGTATAATGCATATGCTTACTTGCTTCAGGTAAACAAGTAGTGATCAAATGTAAAACTTATATTCTTGTATTTATACATTTCTTGATCCATGTAACTCTACTCTCTAACTTGAGGATACCATGATCCTAAGGATTTCCAAAACTTGGGTAGAGTTTCTTGATAATTTCCAACTGAAAACCAGCTCTGCCGACAGTTTAGCAACTAGAACATGCAATGTAGAAGGAAAGCTTGAGTCTTTCTTACTCCTTCACTTTTGACTCTAAAATTTGCACCTTTCATCGAACTGGCTTTTGCACAATGAATAACCATCCAGTCATAAAAGGTTCTAGACTCAATCTAATCTTAAATAGCAATATTGCCCCTTCTGTTTGTGCTGTACTAAGGAGCAGGTAATAGCTATGGTTTTGAATCCAGTAGCAGTTTAAAGTAAGATAATCAGTAATTCACTCTGCCAAATAACTGTCATACAATTGTTACAGAAATAATATTTGAATCATGCATGCTGATTTTTGACTCGCAAATATCATAGGTTAGAGAGCACTGAAAAAGTTTTAATAGGTAAAATATTAGTTTTATAAAACTCCACTCAAAATGTAAGCTTTTGTGAACCACATGTACTCCTATATGAATATTTTTACTATTTTTACATCATTTCATCTCCATGTTTCTCCATCTCTGGATTTGTGAAGTAATAGTTCTAACTATAGTTATGTTCTTAGAAATAAAAAAGTGGAAAATTACCTAATTTATTTCAAGTATAAGAACAAATAGAGTCATCTTACTGTTTACACCATATATTCACTCTTAACATGCATGTAAACACAAAAATCAAAAACAAAATGGCTACTCACAGCTACAAATTCACATTCTGTATGTCCTGCTCTACCCCTACCTCCAAGCCAACAACAGCAGCAAAACAAAACAAAATTCACCAAAGGACCATCCACAGCACAAATCATCTTGTTTTCAGAAATGAGAATGTATCACAAATATAAATGTGTCTGAATAAGTGTCTGTTCATTTTTAATCTGTTTCTATACCATTCACATATTATTTTCTCTTATCAAACATTTTAGAAAAGCTGCCTGTTCTTACTTAAAGAATTGCTTTTCACATTTCCCCCTCAACAGGTTTGTATAGGTTTTTGAGTTCTATTCTTCTGTTGTTGATTGGTTACTACATCGTTTCTGGGCAATAGTACCCTTAGGAACACTTCTTTCCCCATGTTCTATTTTCTATTATTTTTTAAATGGGCAGTGGCTTATGTCAACTGTCAACCTAAAAGATTATTTTAACCTGTCTGTCAGTCTTCTGGGACTAAACATGCCTTCCTGGGATGGCAAACATCAATCAATACAAGAAATTTGATCTGGTCCTTTCATGTAGTAAAATTCTGTGAGTTAATGTTAAAATAGTTGAATCAGATAGGTCACAATGCTAAAGTAGCTGAAACTACACATTCAGTCTGGTCCTGATCAAAATAACTCTTTTCTGTTTGTTCTTCAACAAATTCTTAGTGCCTATTGGGTCCTATGAAAGAGTAAGACTGCATCCGGGAAAATTCAACACTGCTTCTGGAAAGCTGTACCAGAAAGCCAATGGTGCCAGTTTTATAAGTGAATGAAATGTCATTGTGTCTTCAATTGATGACTGCCAGCTATAAGAATCACTTAGGTTTCTGGAATTCCAAAGCATAGAATTTATCTGAACCAGTGAGCACTGAGAATGGTTCTTTTGCCTTAGATTTCTCCCCAGAAATTATATTTTCATCCATTTATTCATCCACAAACCTTCTAATTTTAACAATTTCTCTCTAAGTGGATGAAAAATATTCTATCCTATGAAACGCCCTAATTTTTAGTTTTGCCATTTTCATCTACTCAACTTTAAAAAGTGTTGTTCTGTAATACTTTACATATCTCAAACTATGCAATCTGAATATAACTCAAAGTTCCTGCACATTAATAAAAGTCTGCGCCCCGTCAGGGAGGGAGGTGGGGGGCGCCTCCGCCCGGCCACTGCCCCGTCCGGGAGGTGGAGGGGGCGCCTCTGCCCGGCCGCCCCTTCTGGGAAGTGAGGAGCCCCTCTGCCCGGCTGCCACCCCGTCTGGGAGGTGTACCCAACAGCTCATTGAGAACGGGCCATGATGACGATGGCTGTTTTGTTGAATAGAAAAGGGGGAAATGTGGAGAAAAGATAGAGAAATCAGATTGTTGCTGTGTCTGTGTAGAAAGAAGTAGACATAGGAGACTCCATTTTGCCCTGTACTAAGAAAAATTCTTCTGCCTTGGGATGCTGTTGATCTATGACCTTACCCCCAACCCGGTGCTCTCTGAAACATGTGCTGTGTCCACTCAGGGTTAAATGGATTAAGGGCGGTGCAAGATGTGCTTTGTTAAACAGATGCTTGAAAGCAGCTTGCTCGTTAAGAGTCATCACCACTCCCTAATCTCAAGTACCCAGGGACACAAACACTGCGGAAGGCCCCAGGGTCCTCTGCCTAGGAAAACCAGAGACCTTTGTTCACTTGTTTATCTGCTGACCTTCCCTCCACTATTGTCCTATGACCCTGCCAAATCCCCCTCTGCGAGAAACACCCAAGAATGATCAATAAAAAAATAAAAATAAATAAAAAATAAAAAATAAAAGTCTGGCCCTTCCCATAATAGGCATTATACTTTTCAATAAAGAAAATATGTCCATAATTTTGGTTATTGCCTTTATCTAGGTGTATCACTCAGGGTTCAGTCAAGAGAGAGAAATCTCATAAGTTATTTAAAGAGAAAATAATATACAGAATTTTAAACTACATATATATTTATTAACAAGGTCACAAAAGGATAAAAGGGGAATTGAAAGGGACCATGATGAGTAGCAATTACAGGAAATAGCTAATTAGGGCTGGGGAAACAAAGAAGAGGCTGATGTTATTAAAACCTAGAAACTTGGAGCAACCTCCTGAAGGTTAAGTTCGGACTTCTGAGTTAGAAGTGCTTGCAGCTCAACTGATGGTGGTGCATGGGAGCTTGGAGAAGGGCTCCTTGGGCCTGACTCCCCAACTTTTTTTTTTTTATTATGACACCTCAACTTTTGCTGACAGGCTGCCTGCTGCCTGGTGCCAAAATCTGTCGGATGAGATGTGATGGAGCTAGTCTAGCAAGTGTTGGGGAAGCTGCAAACTGGATTCAGCTGCTGCTATAAGGAGGCAGGAGTGTTGTGTCACTAGGGTGAAAAGGGCCATTAGGATGACACTCACAAGAAAAGCAAGTGTTGACTTTACATAGAACTGATGTAGGCTGGGCTGACAATAGGGTCAGAATTGCATTTAGAAAGTAGTTTGGTTTCCTGCTACACACAAAATAAATGAAAAGTCAAGGCCACAAAGTTCTAGAACATAACTCATATCGACATGGTTTTGGCCCAGATTTCCAGACACAGAGTTACCAGTCCACCATCATGGTGAAAAAGACATTATTTTTTCACTACTAGAAAAGATTCTCATTAAATATCTGATTTTGAGTAAGGCATATTCAGATTGAATATTTCAATTGGCTTAGACATTCATGAAAATGGAAAGCCACTTAAAAGGCATGATTATCAGAGAAACAAAAATGCAAATAATAAAATACCATCTTTACATATAAAAGCATTGAGATTTAGAAAGCAATATTCAATCTAGTAGCGTCTGATAATAGTGGCACTCATACACTACCAACAGAATCTAGAAAATAAACTGTAAATATCTTTCAAGAAGAGCAAAATGTTCAAACTTTGATCTTTGATTCAGTCAGTGCAGATTTACATTCTAATAAAAGGAGCTTTATACATTGATTTATATATAAAGAAATTTATCGATATACTTATTTTAATAAAACGGGCAATATGTAAATACACAATAGTAGAGACAAAATAAAATATGTGATGTTGTAACTATATGATAGACTTTTATTCAGCCATTAAAACATATTTGCCATGTTCTCAAAGACTATTGATTAATTCTGATATATACTAAATTTTAAAGTAGGATAAACTGCAAATACACAATATTATCTCATTAGTAGAAACAAAATATGCACTGTGGATGTAGAAACTAGAAAATATACATCAAAATTTAAAATAAGTTACCCATGATTTTTCACCAATTATTGGTGTTTTCAATCGGTTCATATATGTTTATATTTTTCAGTTTGCTACAGTAGACATTTACCATTTTAATGATCATATCTATTTTAAGAGTTATTACAGATTGCTTTTGAAATATGTTTATACTGTTCAAAAATGAGTGTTTTGATATCATTGATAATAACAGCTAGCACAGAAGCCTTGGCTTAATAATTTTCATCCCATCATTAAAAAAATAGGATACCCACATAAGTATGGCAAAATTAATAGAAAAGGAAGATCCTCAAACTTTAAAGAGAAAATAGTATAGCTCATATTCAACTGATATACCATTACTATCACATTATGTGATAGTATCATGTGATATCAGTTGAATATGAGCTATACTATGAGGTATATCAAAAAACAATACTTTCAGACCTCCACAGTTTGCTTAATATTCCTTTTATAATATCAAGATTTAAAATAAATTATGGTTAATGTGCTACCTATCAGAAACTGGTTATAAGCTCTTATGCTATTCATGGTGTACAGCTTTGTTATAAATATACAACATATTCTGTTGTCTTACTCTCAATTGAGGGTCCATTGCATAGAATAAAGGATTGTAAGAACCCATGTAATCTAAAAAGAAGTTCCAGCATCTATGTGGAACTTGCTAATGAGATTTTTTTTTTTTTTTTTTTTGAGACAGAGTCTTGCTCTGTCACCAGGCTGGAGTGCAGTGGCGCCATCTGGGTTCACTGCAACCTCTGCCTCCCAGGTTCAAGCAATTCTCCTGCCTCAGCTTCCTGAGTACCTGGGATTACAGGCGCCTGCCACACCACGCCCGGCTAGTTTTTGTATTTCTAGTAGAGATGGGCTTTCACCATGTTGGCCAGGATGGTCTCTATCTCTTGACCTCGTGATCCACCCGCCTCAGCCTCCGAAAGTGCTGGGATTACAGGCGTGAGCCTCCGTGCCCGGCCCCATGAAACTTTTAAAAAATTATCTCGGCCGGGGGCGGCGGCTCACGCCTGTAATCCCAGCACTTTGGGAGGCCGAGACGGGAGGATCACGAGGTCAAGAGATAGAGACCATCTTGGAGACTTCCTTTCCTACCCCCAGGCCCAAGGTCAAAGATAAACAAAGCTAGACCCTAGTTAAAATGGTAAGGACAGATTTTCATCAGTAATAACTATGTCAATAGAAAAAAGGGTCCAAAGTGAATTGAACTCCAATTTGTACAGAGATGAGCAAGTGTTTTAAAGGGAGGGTGAGGGAGTAAGGACAGGGAACTAGGGGCTTAGTAGAGTCATGGAAGTGAAAAATTACAGAGGGTTAGTTAGTGTAAATGTCGTTAGGCCAGCTGTGTCCACTAACTGACAATTATCAAAGATAGGACTCTGTTCTCCCCAAGAGACTCAGAGACAGAGGCCCTTTTTTCAGGTGTTGCCTGGAACAAATAATACATTTTTTCGGCAGCCTTGAGTTTTCTCAGACAGGCAATTTAAGGGGGGCAAAGGTTATTTTGCAGATGCGACTTTGAGCTTCTAGAAACTACGTGAGTGTTGTTTAAGTCTTAATAGGCCAAGGTTGAAGTCTAGTTAAGAAGAGGGCTCAGAGAAGCCTGGCTATAATCTGTATAAAAGAGAGAGTCTTTGTCTCAGCATTAAAAAAACAAACAGTAACTGAGGTGATAGATGTGTTAAGTATCTTGATTGTGGTAATCATTTCACTATCATCTATCTATCTGTCTATCTATCTACCTAATCATCAATCTATCTATCTAATCCTCACATTGTACACCACAAATTTATACCAGGTTGTCAATCAGACCTCAATAAAGCTGGGGAAAAAAGGAATGAGTCTTTGTCACCAAATCCCCAAGCTAAGTGAAAGCAATGAATGGAGGATGGCCTGGTGAGCTCTGGATTAGAGAAATGCAGGGTCTGCTACCCGATGCATGGTCGAGAAGTCTAGAGGCAAGGATTGCATTATAAGAGAAATATCAGCATTTGGAATCTGCCATGTCAGAGGGCTCCAGTAGGAGATAATAACTGCGCCAGTCAGGTAAGAAGTTTTGTGCCCCGTATCACTTCCCCATTAATCAATCTCCACTCTCACACCCAACCATTAGTCAGAGGTTGCATAGTAAACACAGGGAAGTGGAAGAAACAGATGAAGAAAGAGTGCATAAACAAAACCTACTTCTTACTGCAGATTTTCCAGAAGCAGGACTGAGGTAGGGAAAGAGAGATTTAAATCTGATCAGATATTAGCCGGGCATGGTGGTGGGTGCCTGTGATTCCAGCAGCTTGGGTGGCTGAGGCAAGAGGATCACTTGAGCCTGGCGGGTGGAGGTTGCAGTGAGCTGTGATCGTGCCACTGCACTTAAGCAGGGGCAACAGAGCAAGATCTGTCTTAAATTAAAAAAGAAAAAGAAAGAAATCTGATCACATATGGATCATTTTCTATTAGGCTGCTCTTTCTATGCTGGAAACTGATGCTACTCATTAATTCCAGAAAGTAGCTGACAAAGCTGTGGAATCCTCATCCATGGATAGAAAAGAACAATTTGGCAGATTAAGTCAAAAGGAGCATTTAGGGAGAAGGAACAAAGTTACTTTATGTTTGTGCCTATTGAAATCCTGCTGATGCAATAAACTGGTTGCATAAGCATTGTACACAACAACAAAAGCATTCCAAATAAAGGAAAAAATAAAAAGATAAAAAAGGCTTATACTACAAATAATTAGACAGATTTTATTCCAAAGGCCCCCTTTTTTTTATTTTTTTGGAAAATGCAACAGAAGATTTCATCAAGGGAGGCATATATTTTGAGAAAATGTGTTCTGGTTTTTAAAAATACTTGTGTATAATACCACAGTTGTTATTAAACTTATACCCTATATAAATGTGATGGAAGATGAGGCTCAGCCATTAAAAACAAGTTTCAGGAACAAACTACAATCTATTTACACAAAAATAAAGCACATAGACATCTGATTTTCACAGCCCAGGGGAATTTGATGTTGGATAACTGAACATAACTGCCAGTGTTTATTATTTCCATCTATAGATTGAAGGGCATATAAATTATTTCAGTGCAGTAAAAATCCACTGTCAGGAGTATAAATGTTGAATAGGAAAGAGGAGAATGTTTTTCCAGTTTTCCAGAGGAGAAGACTTAGGTGATCCCAGAATCACTGAAGCTTGAGAAGGAGAGAGGCTGCAATTCCAACAACTCTCTTAGTGGAAAGGGGCAGCAAACCACGACTCTTGGAAGCAGCAGAGGGAGGGAGCATGTATCTCTGAAAAGCGGCCTAGTGTCCTTTCTGGAATTAAAGCCTGGGGCCTCTGAGCCCTTTATATACAAGAATAGGAGTGTGTTGGACCATAAGACATGAAACGTCTGGATGAGACATTTAAGTAAGGTAGCGGTAACAGGAGTCGTAGAGTGATAGTAATATTAATAATAAACATTATTAAGCAATGCACTAAAGACCATGCAAACATCATCTTCTTAACATAATCATAAGAGACAGATATGATCTCCATTTGACAGATAGGAAACTGAGCCTTACAGAGTATAACTGAATTAAATTTCCAACATCACATGGCTAGTAAGCTGTGGATCATGGATTTTGGCCTGTGCTGTCTTGTACCAAAATTCATACTCTTTATACATGGTACTGCTCATTATTGCATTCATTTATTTCACTCAGTCAACAAATAAAACTGATTACTTATCTAAAACTTTTCTGTTTGTTCCTGTCATAGGGAGTCAGAGGAGTATTTGGGGAAAATGAAACTGTAGTTATGAAGTTCCTAAGAAAAGCTAAAAAGGGAGTTACTGATTATACTTCACACTACCCTCCTTAGGGATGGGTTTGCACTCACTTGACCTCTCCTCCTCCCTGCACCACTCACAGTGTGTCCTCATTAGCCACATGATCTAACTGTCTGTAATATTTCTTATCATATTAGTCAGCTGCAGTTTGCTTATGTTTCCTGCATGGGATTCAATGAAGATATTCTAAGATTATCATTCAGATATTCCTCTAGGAAATAAATGTTCAAGCAGATATGTACATGGTGGTGATGTTGTGAACGCACAATTGATGCACTTCTGGATCTTTGATCAACTAATTTAGGAAGGACGCGGTAAGCTGTGAAAGTAATGGCAGGGATGGAAGAGAAAGGAAGAAAGGAAGAAACTAGTATCTTTTGAAAGTTTCTTGTACCCAGAAAAGTGGTAAGTGCCTTACACTTCATATAATCTAACCATAATTCTAGGCTCCAGATAACAATATCATCTTTAGCCTCAGAGTTAATGGAGGCTCAGAGAGTAACATGCTTAAGTTCACACAGCCAGTAAGTGGAGCAGCCTGGGTACAAAGCTAAGTCTGTCGGACTCCAAAGCATTCTTTCCACCACATGAAAGAACATGTGTTCCAAAGGAGTTGTACTCAAGTTTACAGATGATCAGGAAAGGGTCATGGAGAGCATAAAACATGAGGGGTCTATGTCTAAGTTTAAAAATAATAGTAAAGTCTAGGGGATTTTAGGAAGAACCCACAGGAGACCAGGAATTTGTCTTCAACCAGACAAGGGGCCAAACCCCTGTATCAGGAACAATGACACTTTGAGTTACGTAATTATTATTACTGTTTGTGATAATGATAAGTATAGCTGAATCTCAGTGGTAACTTCTCACTTTCCTGTTCTGAGATAAAGGAACCCCTCAGCCATATAGCTAGACAGTAATGTCACTTCTTTATAATATAATGCTTTAAGTTTATCTGCATCCTAGACAAAACGGAATCCAAAGGCACAGGATCCAGGCAAGGGATGGGCAAGGGATTACTGGTCCAGATATTCCTAAGGGTTAGAAAACATGACACATGAAGCTAATGGCATACAAAGAGGAAACATTTAACTTTTAAAGCAAAGCCAAATCCCAGCCAACTGCTAGGAAGATGGACAAACAATACATATTAGAGATAGCCTACCAGAGAAGCAATGTTTAACAGTGAGTAAGACAGAAAAGACTTGAGTAAAATGCCCTGAGCCTGTTGAACAGTTATTCTCAACAAAGCTAACACATGCATCTCAGTGTATTTTCCCAGAAAGGTCATTTTTGTTTTCTTGCCCCCAGTTGCAACAGGAAGAATGCCAAGACCCTCTGCTCCTGAGCACAGGCATGGGAGCTCTTTACAGCAGTTGACCTCAAATGTGTCACCATGGCTCACCAGTTAAAATCAGTTGTCATGTGAATCACAAATCATATTCTATAACTAAAAACAAAGTACTGTTTGTTAATAATTGTTTAAACAAACTGTTTATTGATGTATAATATACACAAAAATGTGTACAAACAAAAAAAGTGTACAGCATGATGATTTTCCAAAACAAACACACCCATGCAACCAATATCCAAGTCAAGAAAGGAAACATTATCAAAACTCTCACTATGCCTCCTCTCAATTACTATTTTCCTCATGGTAACCAGTTTCTTGATTTCTAACATTGTGGATTGATTGTCTTTAAACTTTATACAAATGAAACCATATGAAATGTACTATTTTGTGTCTGCCTTTTTTCAGTCAACATTGTGTTTCAGGGTGATATGAATCTATTGAGTATAGATGCAGTTTTCTCTTCCTTATTGCTATTTGATCTTCTATCATATGATTACACCACAATTTATTGATTACAGTATCAATGAACTTTTTAGCTTGAACATCTTTTTAAACAGTTGTAATGCATACAGTGCTGCAGTATGCATCCTTATACATGACTTTTAGTACACCTTTAGAGAGGAATTGCTGAGTTCTAAGATTTACTATGTTCCACTTTAAGCAACACTACCAGATAGTTCTGCAAAATGGCATTGTACCAATTGTCACTCCACCGAGTAATCTTTGAAAGTTCCAGTTGTTCCACATTGCCACTGATACTTGGTGTTGCTCATTATTTCAATCTCATACTTTCTGGCTAGCATTACCAGATGTAAAATACAGGATGTCTACTTACATGAGAAATATTTGGGATATACTTATGCTAAAAATTATTCATTTTATGTCTAAAATTCAGATATATGTAGGAGTCCTGTGTTTTTATTTGCTAAATTTGGCAACTCCATTCTGGCACATTTGCAGTGGTATTGCTCACTGTGGTTTTCATCTGCATTTCCCTGATGATTAATAGATTGAACATCTTTCCATAAGCATTTTGACCATTTAAATGTCCTCTTTTGTGATCTTCCTGTGCAAGTCTTTGTCTGTTTTCTGTTAGAGGTGTTAGCTTTTGCTTATTTATTTTTAGAAGTACTTTCAATATTCTTTATTTCTATTCTTTGTCAAATAAATAAGCTGCAAATATTTTCTCCCAATATGTCTCTTATCTGTCCAAGCCCATGATGATATCTTTTGATAAACAATTTGTGGTTTTATTCCAGTCCAATTTTTTAACATTTTCCTTTGCAGATAATTATGGTATGCCTGGTTTAAGAATTATTTTTCTCTCCTAGAAACAATTCTGTTTTGAACTGGGCAACAGAAGGCTTTGGAAGGAGGAACTCTTGTTGGGGGTTGGGGGAGGAAATGTAACTAACAGATAATTCAATGTGTTTGAACTTTCAGTACATTTATTGATAAGTATTTGACACATCAGAAGGAACATTTAAGAAAATATTAGAGATTGGCATGTTGACAACTAAACACCAGATGAAGTGAGAAATTATTAACTCCAGAACATACAGAATGTTGTATGAGAATGGAAAACTAACATGAAGGTCTATATAACAGGTCTAAAATGTTAATATCACAAGAGGGAGTCTCTCTCTCTCTCTACATACACACGCACACATACACACACACACACACACGATAAATCAAGTAATAATAGTAGCAGCATAACATGTATGAATACAAAAGGAAATGTCTTAAAAATAGCTAAAAGGTTTGACAGTATATTCCTCTGAGGAAGGACTTGGGTGCAGAGAATATTAGGGCAAGGGATTATGCTTTATTATTCTTCAGTTTTAAATTACTCCCATATGTCACTTTGACTAAATGAGATTAATTTAATATTTAAAAGAGAAAGCCCTAATGGTTCTCAAAATTTATATAGCATTTCTTATTTTTAAAAAGCTTTTAAATATAATCTTAGCTATTTCCTTTTCCTTAAATACTACTGCACAGCATTATACCTGTTCACCTTGATTAAACAAAACTTTTTTTCTAGATTTTAAATTAAATATTTTGGGAGTGTGTTCCTTATGCTATATTATTGATAAAAATGTGTATCTAATATTTGAGTCGTATTAGTCCATTTTCATACTTCTATGAGGAAATACCAGAGACTGGGTAATTTATAAAGAAAAAGAAATTTAATGGACTCACAGTTCCACATGGCTGGGGAGGCCTCACAATCATGGCAGAAGGCAAAGGAGAAGCAAAGGCATATCTTACATGGTGGCAGGCAAGAGAGTGTGTGTGTGGGAACTGCCCTCTATAAAACCATCAGATCTTGTAGGACTTATTCACTATCACAAAACAAGCATGGAAAAACCTGCCCCCATGATTCAATTACCTCCCACCGGGTCCCTGCCAAGACACATGGGGATTATTGGAGCTACAATTCAAGATACGATTCGGTGGGGACACAGCCAAGTCAATCGGTAGTTCTTCAAATGTATGTTAGATGTGTTAGTTTGTTTTTGCTTTGCAATAAGGACATACCTGAGGCTGGGTAATGTATAAAGAAAACAGATTTATTGGTCTTACTGTTCTGTATGGCACCTGCACCTGTCAGGCTTCCAGTGAGTCCTCAGGAAGCTTACAATCATAGCAGAAGGCAAAAGGGGCATAGATGCATCACATGGCTGGAGAGGGAATGAGAGAGACAGGGAGAGAGGGAGGAGATGCCAGCCTCTTTTAAACAACCAGATCTCCTGTGAATTCACAGAATGAAAACCCATTTATTACCATGAATAGAGCACCAAGCCATTCATGAGAAATCACCCCTATGAGTCAAGCACCTCCCACTGGGCCCCACCTCTGACATTGGGGATCATATTTCAACATGAGATTTGGAGAGGACAAAACATCCAAACTGTATCATTAGAATAGACTAGGGGTGGAGGGAAAACAGAATTTGGGAAGATTATCCCAATCTCCACCTCTTTAAACTATCCCTCATCATCTTGTTTTCAATGCACAGTATCATGTGTAAATCAGAATTAATATATCTTTCTTAAGAGAAATAAACTGAAAAGTAATAGTATCTGAAAACTTCAGGGAGATGGGGACATTATTTATTGTGGGGTAGTTAAATCTTTTTTCAGCTAAATGCCTAAGAGAGAAAAAATAATGGCTTATTGAGATCAAAGCATGAAACAAGTCTAAGGCAGAAAAAAGCTTATACGCTTTGCCTTGAATAGTTTGGCACAATACCTATTCCAACATTTCCTCAGTGAATTTAAAAATATTGTTTATTGTTCTTCAAAGTATATTTGAAAAAAAATTCTTTAAAAAAGGAGTTTGATCTTGTAAAACATAAAGGCAATATAAATCAAATTGTTGCTATTCAATGCCAAGTAGCATTCAATGGTCTGAGGAATTATTTTCATGTGGCGTTGGCTCACACTCATGTTGGTTGACTTGGCTGGGTTTCTAGAGTTCTTTGGATTTTACATGCAGGTGCCACAAATCTACTAATTGAGCTATATGCCCTTCAACGCTATGCAGCAAAGTGTTGTCTGTGGTCAGTTCAGTTAGCCGTGGGCTAAGTCTAGTAAAAACTCCACCGGAAGAGAAAACATAAACTCTGATCACGTTTATAACATATCTGCAAAAGTACTGCAATGTCTGGTTCCATCCAGTGACAGGGAATCCACAAACACAAGTTAGAATGCAATAGCTGCACATTAACTGCCAGAGCATTTCCTTTGACCTGGAATGTCCATTGCATTCTTAATGTTAGGAATGCCAGGTGTGTGGATTTCTGAACAAAAGCTGGCATCTCTTATTAAGGAGGAATTTGACCATCTCTACCTCCCTTTGACCTACTTCATGTTGTGAACACCTCTCTTCTTTCCCTGATCACACCCTGTTGTTTCATTTGCTCTCCATGCACTTATCAGTTGCTTGGAATCTAACGTGTCCAGGAAGCAACCTTTGCTCCAAATACGAGTCTGTAGATAAATAAATAGTATGTTTCCCAAATATTTATATATGTATATTACTACATTAAATGTATGAAGGTATTGTTATAATTTATAAAATCCTGGTTCATTTAAAATGACTTTTGGATTCACAGTAGAAAATTGTCATAATTTGTTTATGTTTTAAGCAATTGATTCTAAATTATTTTGTATACTTCAAAAGCATCTGAAACATAATATTACTCCTATTTTTAGACGGAGTCACCACAACAATAATATGAGTGCTTAAATATAATGGGGAAAAGTTTAAAGTAATATTTGGAAGCATGTAATCAAGAGAAAAAAAGATGATTTATTACTTATAGTTGTTGAATTTGTCTCAGATAGAAATATATTTGATTTTGTATTTTAGTCTCACTTCGATGAAAGTTTCAACAAGTATCCTATGGCTCTGAGTATGAACCCACACTAAACTAATCAACCTAGCTTGACTTTTATCCAAAATACTGTGGGGGGAAAAGAGGCATTTCATTACTCATTACCTTAATACACATCTCCATATTCTTCAATCTCACGACAATTGTTCATAATACAAGCAGAATCGTTCTTTGAATACAAATAATTCTGCAAGCCGTATCAGAAAATTTGCATCAAAAACTGGAATTTTGCCAAGTAGAGAGTGATTTTTGTAAACTACATCTTAAATATAAATAAATATGCAACTTAATAAAATGTAATAAAACATTCCAATAATCAGGATTTGGTTCAGTGATACTTCAGTGAGTTCCAAAAGTAAATCCAGATTTCTGTATTTGAGAAAAAAAGATAGGGGACAGCCTATGCTATCCTGGGTATGAAGATACAACCATTTAAAAGGCTAGAATCAAGAATGTTGAGAAGGTTAAGGAGGGCAGGCAATATGCTTGCAAGGAAGATGGATTTGGTCAATTTACCCCCACTGCTTAGTCCAGGAAAAGGAGTTCTAAGATCTCATGGAGACTTTACAAAGCATTGTATTTGAAAGTACCTGAGTAGGTCGGGCACAGTGGCTCACGCCTGTAATCCCAGCACTTAGGGAGGCCAACATGGGTGGATCACCTGAGGTCAGGAGTTCAAGACGAGCTTGGCCAAAATGGTGAAACCCCGTCTCTACTAAAAATACAAAAATTAGCCAAGCATGGTGGCATGTGCCTGTAATCCCAGCTTAATCCCAGCTACTCGGGAGGCTGAGGCAGGAGAATCATTTGAACCCAGGAGGCAGAGGTTGCAGTGAGCTGAGATCCTGCCATTGCACTTCAGCCTGGGCGACAGAGCAAGACTCTGTCTCAAAATAACAATAATAATAATAATAATAATAATAAATTTAAAGTACCAGAATAAAGAGAAGAATTAGGTCAGATCAGAAATATCCTTTCACCTTCAAGGGATACAAGCAATGCTGATATGGTGGGGAAAAGAGTTGTTTTAAATTCAATGAGGAACCCGCTCAGCAAATAAATAAATAAATAAAAGTCCAGAGTTAGAGAAGGAAAGATAATCAATAAATGAAATAGAAAGGGAGAGGATGTTTATTAAGGAATACGTATTTAATTAGAACGGTTTCCTTTGAAACAGTAGAAATGAACTTTGAAACATAAACGGGGGAAGAAAAATATGACTTGGAATTGACCAAGGCTGGATTTTACCATCTCTAACCTTGACTCAGTTGTTGTCTACCTTGTCAGTGATCTCTGTACAATCCTCTCTATCTGTGGTCAAATAGACTGACCCGCATTATAGATGTTTCACAAAATGTTTGTGGATGGAGTAGCAGTATTTTCTTAAAGAGACACACAGGAATTCAGGAAACCATTAAGAAGCCCACAGGCCCGGCGTGATGGCTCATTCCTGTAATCCCAGCATGTTGGGAGGCCAAGGTGGGCAGATCGCCTGAGGTCAGAAGTTTGAGACCAGCCTTGCCCACATGGTGAAACCCTGTCCCTACTAAAAATACAAAACAAATTAGCCGGGCGTGGTGGCAGGCACCTGTAATCCCAGCTACTCCAGAGGCTAAAGCAGGAGAATCACTTGAACCTGGGAGGCAGAGGCTGCAGTGAGCCAAGATCATGCCCCTGCACTCCAGCCTGGGTGATAGAGCAAGACTGTGTCTCATTAAAAAAAGAAAGAAAGAAAAAAAGCTCACCCCTCACTCCCTGACACTCACTTCGGTTGTGGAAAAGGTAGAAAGTAAGTTAAATGGCAGAGTGTATGTTGCCCCATAGAGTGGAAAGGAAAAGCAAATGAATTAATTATATAAAGAGAGTTAATTACAAGATGTAATGTAATAGAAAACCACCATAACTGTTTAATAAGGAGCATGATAGTGTGAAAAAGACAACTTTGGTGGCAGTGTTAAGTAGAGGACACATTAGTAATGAGGAATGCATAAAGGGAGTAATTAATCTAAGTTACTAAATATATAAGGGGATCTATAATTTAACATAATAAAAACAACAATGAACAAAAATAAGAAAAAGAATGAAACTGTATAGTTAAATGAAGATAAGAGACAGTATGCTGAAAAGAACTGATACAATAGAAAATACAGATAACATTAGAATCAGGCATAGTGTTAGTGTTTAACTTGCTCACCAAAATCCAATATAAAGCAAGCTAAGATGTATTTTGTAATGCTAAAAAGAGATGCTTTTAAGTCAATCAAAAGTAAGTTATATTTATATAGTATTTATAATATTCCACAACTTGGAGACTTTTCCCATAGTTTAGAAAGGTTAAGGCACAAATAACTTTAAAAATATTAAAACAAATCATTCAACTTTCAGAGTGATCTTTTAAACAGGCATGTTACTCTTTTGTTTAAAATCTTTCAATAGCCCCATTGCTCGCAGGATGAAGACCAATTGTCTTCAGGAGCACATAAGACAAGGGTCTAGCCACACTTCTTCCTTTACATTCCCCACATGAACCAATGGTTTCAGATATGGCAAACCATAACTACTTGCAAGTCTTTAAATGTTTAATCCTAACTACACTCTCTGCTTTTGTACTTCTTTTCTCTCCAATCTCGCTTGTTCACCTGATAATCACCTACTTACTGTGAATCAGAAGAAAGGTTTTAGGCTCTCCAAAAAATTCTGATACTGGAGGCATAATTTAGTAGCATTTACTTAGTAGGCTCATGGTTTTATTATAATGATTTGTTTACAGGTTTGTAATATTTATACAAATTAAAGAAATTCTAAAAGTCCTAAATAAATAAAGAGATATACCTCATTCATAGGTCAGAGGCTCAATATTGTAAGGTGTCAATTGTCCCAACATTGCTATATAGATTTAAGGTAATCCCAATAAAAACCTTGGTAGGAAATTTTTAGAAATTAACAAGTTGTTTCTAAAATTTGTATGAAAATCTGAAGGACTTAGATTAGGTAAAGCAACTCTGAAAAAGGGGAATAATGTTGGAGGGTAAAAACTACTGGATTTCAAATCACACAAACTTACAATAACTAAAACAGTGTACAATGGATGTAAGTATAGATAAAGTTATCAATGGTACATAACAGAATCCAGAAATAGAGCTGTACATATATAGACCACTGAATTCGATAAAGATGCAGAGGCATTTATTTCAGTGGACAAAATATAGCCTTTTTAGAAAATGGTGCTGGAATAGTTGGACAGCCATATTAAAACAAAAAGCACTACAATCCATATCTTGTACCATATACAAAAAAATTAATTCAAAATTGATCGTAGGCCTAAATATAAAACTTATTACAGAACTTAGAGGGAAAAACACTGGAGAAAATCTTAGTGACTTTGGGTTAGCCAAATTTATCCTAGTCAAAAGTACACTCCATAAAAGAACAAATCGATAAATTAACTTTATCAAAACTATATACTTTTGCTCTTTAATAGCCACAGTTAAGAACATGAAAAGTTATAGACTACAATAAAGCATTTGTAAAACATGTATCTTATAATACATATCTTATAAATGATTTGTATGCAGAATATATAGAGAACACTCACAACTCAACCATAAGAAAGCAAACAACCCAAATAAAACTAAAATTGGGCAAGAAATTTGACCAGACACACCAGCCATACATCACACTAAAGATGTATGGCTGGTGTAGGGAAGATAAAGTGGTGATGACTTTGTTAACGACCACAGGTTCTTAGGCACCTAAGCAATAGAAATTGACACAAGGCCAAGAAAATTGTTTCAGACAAGATTTTATTAGGGGCTTATGCTCGAGCACAAGGGAAACAGCACAGGGATGATAGTTCTCTGTCTTCCCAAGAGGAGCCACCCAAGATTTTTCAATTCTGGAGGGAAAGAGGAAAGGTATCAAGGCATGATTAGGGAGGAGTTTCGGTGGCATAAGCACAGTTTAGAAACGTACTTCTTCACACAACACATGATCAAAAAATGGTGGATACGCCCTCCTTTGGCAGGGATTTTAGTATTATAATGAGTCAAGGGGTCAAGGTGGGTCATTCTCCTGATTTGTGTACATACTGTAGATGAGAGGGTAAACTCCTTTGAGTAAGATTTATGGTGGAATGCTGCTCAACTTAGTTTCTTCACACAGTTTGCAAGGTCTGGTCAGCAGGTATGGCACCCGTGAGCATGGTACTGCAAGATCTGGTAGGTGGCATGTGGATTAGTCCATTCTCACATTGCTATAAAGAAAGACCTGATACTGCGGAATTTCTAAGGAAAAGAAGTTTAATTGGATCTGCAGGCTGTATTAGCCTGGTGCCAACATGACTCATCTTCTGGGGAGGCCTCAGGGAGCTTCTATCTGTGGTGGAAGATGAAGCAGTATCACGCCCTTCACATGGAAAAAGCAGGAGCAAGAGAGTGAGAGGGGAGGTGCTACACACTTTTGCATGACCAGATCTCACCAGAACTCACTCACTATCTCAAGGACAGTACCAAAAGGAGAGGATGTTTATTAAGGAATAAATATTTAATTAGAAAGAACGGTTTTCTTTGAAACAGTAGAAATGAACTGTGAAACATAAAAGGGAGAAGAAAAATATGACTTGGAATTGAGAAGGCTAGATTTTACCCTCTCTAACCTTGACTCACTTGTTGTCTACCTTGTCAATGATCTCTGTACAATCCTCACTATCTGTGGTAAAATAGACTGACCTGCATTATAGATGTTATATTATTATACAACATTATAGAGCAAGTTAAACAAACCATTCATGAGAATTCTGCCCCCATGATCCAATCACCTCCCACCAGGCCCCACCTCCAACACTGGGGATCACAATTCAATATGAGATTTGGGCGGGAACACACATTCAGCCTGTATCATCAAATGTGGGGGAAAAAATGCATTAGTAAGGGTGAGGGGACTAGTCTCATCCCTCTTTTCTCTCAATTCACAAGTGTATGCATATGTCAAAATATCAAATTGTACACTTTAAATATGGGCAGTGTATTGGGTGTCAATTATACTTCAATAAAGCCATTAAACGAAATAGGTAGCACCCAAAGAAAGCTCTCCAAATTATTTTTGA
Source organism: Pan paniscus (assembly GCF_029289425.2). Taxonomy (NCBI): domain Eukaryota; kingdom Metazoa; phylum Chordata; class Mammalia; order Primates; family Hominidae; genus Pan; species Pan paniscus. The sequence continues at coordinate 172,329,856 of NC_073252.2, read as the reverse complement.
AAGGTTGGGGAGAGAAAAAAGTCATAATAAAATAATACTACTTCTATATTCCTGTGGGTGATGTAGGGGAAAATAAAGATTAAAAATAAGAATTATCATTTTACCAGGCAAGAGACTTCTCCCCTTTTTCCTTTTATTTCAAAATTCCTTTCTCTGTCCTTTTCAAATGTATGTAAATCTTGATAATGGTGAAATAAACCTCTGCCAGTCTCACAATTCAGGAATGTTTCCTCAAGTACCTGTAAGCCTTTTTTAAAAAATTGCTTACCAGTTTATTATAAAGGATATTACAAAGGATACAGGTACATAGGGCAAGGTATGGGGGAAGGGGTGTGGAGCTTCCACATCCTCCCTGGGTGGTCAACCCTCCAGGACCCTCCACATGTTCAGCCATCCAGAAACTTTTGAATCCTGTTCTCTTGTGCCTTTTAGGAAGACTTCATCGGGTAGGCATCTTTTTGAAAGGCAAACATAAAGAGAGATAGTGGCCCTGTCTTTCAGTTAGTGTGGGAGGAAAAGAGCTTAACATCTGTGGGCATCTTGTTCCAATTTGCAATGAGAAGTTTGTTACTCCTCCTGATACAGCCACAGGGAGTCTCCCCAATTAGCATGATAAAATTAAGATAAAAGAATGTGACAAAAGGTATTGCAAAGTCCTCTTACTTGAGGACTAATGATTGTCTGTCTTGAGCGCATGTATGTAATAAGTCTATCTGCTTGGACCTATAAGGGGTGAAATTCCTTTCTGTCTTTTCAATGTGATTAGCATGACATCCTGGTTTCATGCTTTTTAAAATAATAAAACTGGCTTATTTCTCTACTATGTTTGTTGAGAAGTGTTCTGGGTTGGGGAAAGATTTAGTTTCTAATTATATTTCCCCAACAGTGGATGCATTCACACTTTTAAGTTTGAATTTTTGTTTTTTCTTGCTGTTGTTCTTTTGAGACAGGGTCTTGCTCTGTCACCCAGGCTGGAGTGCAGTGGTGTGATCTCAGCTCACTGCAGCCTGGACCTCCTGGGCTCAAGTTATCCTCCTACCTCAACCTCCTGAGTAGCTGAGACCACAGGCATGTGCCTCCCTACCAAGCTAATTTTTTTTATTTTTTTGTAGCGACAGTGTTTCACCATGTTAGCCAGGCTGGTCTCAAACTCCTGAGCTTAAGCTATCCACCTGCCTCAGCCTCCCAAAGTGCTGGGATTACAGGCGTGAGCCACCACACCCAGCCTCAAATCTGAACTTTTAAGTTTAACGTTTAATGGGAATAAAAGCAAACTTAGTCATTTATTTGAGGCTGTGTTTTTCCAAAGTTAAAATTATAAAACAAAGTGTTATATTATTTTCCCATAGAGCACAATTGCCAAAGACGAGTCAGGACTGTTTAAAAAGGGTGGTGATAGCCTGGAAAATATGTAAATGTATCCCCTTCACCAGTTAGTTGAATTCCTTTCTAATCACTAGATTCATAGAATACTGTTACGTGATTTCAGCAGATTCCCTACCAATGTTTATCCTTGAAATATAAATATTAATATTTAGTGAAAAGAAAATATTATAGAGAAGTTGAGTTTATTTTCAGTGCACTTAATATTTCTATCTCATTTTCTATAGAATAAATCCAATGCTGTATTGAACCAGGTCTTTTGAATAATTATGATTAGAATGATCACTGTTAATGTTATACTTAGAAAATTTTCTTGATTTTATATAAACTCCAATGTGTCTAATGTATCTGATTTCAATTCCAATTAAATTTTGCCTTAGTGAAGACATTGGGAAATTAATAAATCCAGATAATTTAAGTGTAAAACAAAACTAATATTTAACACAAAACAAACCTCTCCTAAGTAAATTTCAATTTATTTTTAAAGCAATTTTTTAAAATGAAGTGGAAGCCCATTCTTTATTGATTGATATATACAGATGCACTTCAACTTACCTTCTTATAAACCCATCATTAAGTTGAAAATATTATAAGTCAAAAATGCATTTAATACAAATAACCTATGGAATCCATAGCTTAGCCTAGCCTACCTTAAACATGATCAGAACAGTTACATTAGCCTACAGCAAATTCATAGAATGCAAACCTATTTTATAACAAAGTGTTGAATATCTCTTGTACTGTATTGAATATAGTACAGCATGGAATACAGTAATGGTTGTTTACCCTCATGATTGCTACTGCTCCCTGCCGCTGCCCAGCATCTAGAGAGTATCAGACCTCATATCCCTATCCCAGGAAAAGATCAACATTTGAAATTCAAAGTATGGTTTCTACTGAATGTATATCACTTTTTAACCACCATGAAGTCAAGCCATTGTAAATAGGGAACATTTATATATGCACACAAAACAAATTTTCACCGGTGACAGTGATCATCCACCCAGTTTTCTTGTGGTGATCTGTATCATGTTCCTAGCTGGTTAAATTCCCTCCTAGGATTAGAGCAAGGTTGAAAACATATTCTATAACATAGAATCAATAATAGCAGCTCTTCTTAGATAAATATCAGAGTTAATATCTATGCCAAAACAACCAGCTGAAAGAAGAAATAGTCAAAAAGTATAAAATGTATACAGTTCCTCAATTTTGAAGACATTTTAAGTTCCTTTAAACTTTTGAGAGTCCATGATTTTTATTAACAAACCATAGGACATAAGATTTAAAGCACAGAAAAATAAAATAAAATTATTTTCCATCGTGATCCTCCCACCACAGTTATATTTATTTAATCATGAACTTCCAATGACTACCCTATTCTATACCTTGTATTTTATTTTATTTTGTTTTTTATTTTAAGCTTTTATTTTAAGTTCAGGGGTATGTGTACATGTTTGCTATGTAGGTAAATTGTGTGTCATGGTGGTCTAGTGTACAACTTATTTTGTCACCCAGGTAATAAACATGGTACCTGATAGGTAGTTTTTCAAACTTCACCCTCCTGCCACCCTCCACCCTCAAGTAGGCCCCCATGTCTGTTGTTCCCTTCTTTGTGTCTGTGTGTACTCAGTGTTTAGCTTCCACTTACAAGTGAGAATATGAGGTATTTGGTTTTCTGTTCCTCCATCAGTTTGCTTAGGATAATGGCCTCCAGCTCCATCCATGTTGCTGCAAAGCACATGATCTAATTCTTTTTTTATGGTTACATGGTATTCTATGGTGTATGTACAACATTTTTTATCCAGTCTACCTTTGATGGACATTTAGGTTGTTGCATGTCTTTGCTATTGTGAATAGTGCTGCAATGAACGTACATGTGCATGTGCCTTTGTGGTAGAATAACTTATATTTCTTTGGGTGTATACCCAACAATGAGATTGCTGGCTCAAATGGTACTTCTATTTTAAGTTCTTTTAGAAACTACTGAACTGCTTTTCACAATAACTGAAGTAGTTTACATTTCCACCAGCAGTGTATAAGCATTCTCTTTTCTCTACAACCTCACCAACATGTTATTTTTTGACTTTTTAATAATAGCCATTCTGATTGGTGCGAAATGTATCTCATTGCAGTTTTGATTTGCATTTATTTAATGATAAGGATGTTGAGCATTTTCTCATATGCTTCTTGGCTGCATGAATGTCTTCTTTTGAAAAGTATCTGTTCATGTCCTTTGCCCACTTTTTAATGGCATTGTTTTTTGCTTGTAAATTTAAGTTTCTCATAGACTCTGGATATTAGGCCTTTGTCAGATGCATAGTTTGAAGATATTTTCTTCCATTCTGTAGATCGTCTGTTTACATTTTTGATAGTTTATTTTGTTGTGCAGAGGCTCTTTAATTAGGTCCCATTTGTCAATTTTTGTTTTTGTTGCAATTGCTTTTGGTGTCTTTGTTATGAAGTCTTTGCCAAGTCCTACGTCCAGAATAGTATTTTCTAGGTTATCTTCCAGGGTTGTTGTAGTTTTTGATGTTAGCCTTTGGTTTTAGTTTTTAATCCATCTTAATTTTTATATTTGGTGTAAGGAAAGTGTCCAGTTTCAATCTTCTGCATATGGTCAGCCAGTTATCCCAGCACCATTTATTGAATAGAGAATCCTTGCCCTATTGCTTGTTTTGTGGATTTTGTCAATGATCAAATGGTTGTAGGTATATGGCATTATTTCTGGGCTCTCTGTTCTGTTCCATTGGTCTATGTGTCTGTTTTTGTACCAGTACCATGCTGTTTTCATTACTGAGCCTTGTAGAACAATTTGAAGTCAGGTAACGTGAGGCCTCCAGTGTTTGCTTAGAATTGCCTTGGCTATCTGAGCTCTTTTTTGGTTCCATATGAATTTAAAAATAGTTTTTTCTAATTTCATGAAGAATGTCATTGGTAGTTTGATAGGAATAGCACCGAAGTAGTGCTGTTCTGGGCAGTATGGCCATTTTGATAATATTGGTTCTTCCTATTCATGAGCCTGGAATGTTTTTCCATTTGTTTGTGTCATCATTGATTTCACTCAACGTTTTATATTCATTGCAGAGGTCTTTCACCTCCTTGGTTAGCTGTATTCCTAGGTATTTTATTCTTTTTGTGGCTATTAGGAATGACATTTCTTTCTTCATTTGGCTCTCAGCTTGATGTTGTTGGTGCACAGGAATACAAGTGATTTTTGTACATTGGTTTTGTAACCTGAAACTTTGCTGAAGTTGTATATCACATCAAGGTCTACCTTCATTTTAATTAAATTAGAATGAAAGAATATTTTGAAAATCTACGCAATTATAATTGGATAAATTTAGACAAAAATTACATTTAAACCTTTCTCTTTTTTTGGGCACTATAATGTTAAGTTTCATTCAATTCAATTCTGTAAGATACAGTTGGTTCTTATTTGTAGCTTACAAGGGTTGAGCAACAGTAAAAACTATCTCCATACTTGTTAATAGTTCATGCTTCTTAATGAACATAGATCAGAATTGATAATCTAGTTTTCATTACTTTTTATATTATTTAACTTCCACATTAAGTGATCTGTAATAGTTTTCACATGCTCCTGACCACATTCTATGTGGGAAGCAGGGAATCTTCAAATAATATATAAAATTTCTACTCAAAAAGCATATTTTCTTCTCTTTTCAGGATGAAACAAAAACATTGCTTTTAAGTGCTCCTTAAAATTTTCTGACTCAAAAGTAGTATCATTTTCCAAGCCATGAAAAGACATGGAAGAACATGAAAAGCATATTATTAAGTGAAAACAGACAGTTTGGAAAGGCTACATACCATATGATTCCACGTTTATACATTTTGGAAAAGGCAAAACCATGGAGGCAGTAAAAGAATACATGGTTGCCAGGGTGTGGGAAAGAGAGAGAGACATACAAATAAGCAGGTAGAGCACAGGTCACTTTTAGGGAAGTGAAACTATTCTGTATGTTACTATAAGGATGAATATCTGCCATTACACATTTGTCAAAACTTATGGAATGTACAACACAGAGTGAACTCTCATGTAAACTATGGACTTTGGGTGATAACAATGTGTCAGTGTTGGTTCATGGATTGTAACAAATGTATCACTCTAGTGTAGGATGTGATGGTAGGGGAGGGAGGGATGTGGGGCATGGAATTTTTAATATGTGGGATTTTGCCCTATAAGCTAACTGCAGAACATACCACCTAACTGAGATGTGAATAACTGTATTTACCAATTCAGTGGAACCAATCAATGAGGAATTCCCATAGTGACTTAAACCCAGTGTCCATGGCTTAGAACTATTGGACACCACTCAAGATTCACTGGGAGCAGGAAATCTAAGCAAAATTCCCTCCCTAACCTTGGAATGAAATAAGTTAGATCTGAGATCTAGATTTCTGTGTTAACCAGGCTCTGAAATCACCTATATAGCAATAATTACATCACTCAGTATTACTAATACTCTAATTGTTAATAGCAGTAAGTTGTAAAGATTTTGCTAAGTAGAGGTTTACTAAAGTAATGAATGCCCTGTGATTCAGTTGTCGTATTTGCAAAATAAAGAAGAGACTATCTTCTATATACTCTGACAGTAGAGAAGCTCAGTAATACATATGAGCCTTCTCTTTAAACACACTCTTAGCTTTATTCCTTGGAAACGTGGGTTTCAATCCACCTATGTTTCTACATTAGGAAATACAAAGAAAGAAGTTAAAAATTGTTAAACTAATAAGTGGAAATAGCTCAAAAGTATCCTAAGAGGAGTTGTGAAGAGAAATTGTATTGAGAAAATTATAACTAGGAAATAATGGCAGTCAGTCACATCAGTGATAATTAGCCCTCGTTTCTGAAAGCTGTGGATGACTGCAAAAGGCACAGAAGGAAATCTTCATGGTGACAAAAGGTTCGATAAAAAAGAACAATGGCTAGAAGCTCAAGCAATTACAATTCTTTACCTACAGAAACAGAGAGAAGCAGCCACCTTGACCAAAGGAACATCTGGCACACATAGAGGTGAGCTAATTTAACTCTGTTTCAACCTGAGAACAGCAGAGGCAGCAATTACTTGGCTTAACTTACAGTGACAAAAGAAGACAAATGAAAAGGAAGCATGAATGACCTGGCAGTACAGGTGAGGCTAATAGGAAGAGTTGTTGAGAGGGTGTATAAAACTCTAAGCTCTTTTGCACAATCATGCTTTCTCTCACTTCAGTTTGCTTCAAATGTGGTTCTGCCTAAAGGAAACAAGAATCTTCCAGAACTCTGATTCTTTTATAACATTTATTACACAAGTTAATACAGTTTAATAAGCTTTCAATGTATGCTTGAGATGAACACAAAACTATTTAAGTCTATCCAACATTTATTAAACGTTTGTTTGCTTTTATCACAGTTTTGACATAAAGGAACTTCCTTTCCTTTTCTGAGTTCAAAGATTTTGAAGCGCTTCAAACTACGACTTTTCTGGAAATAATGTCTGAAATTCTAAATGAAAAGAAAACAATGCAATTAATGTGCTTTATTGCAGAACTTTTAAAATCAGTGCAACGCCAAACAAGAAAATTACGTACGATGCACAACAGACCTAAAGGTCTATGTCAATTTCAAGAAACTATGATAAAATACCTGGCAACTTATTATTATTTGGAGGAAACATAATGTTTCCCTCACGTAACACTGAAACCCTGACATTTCTCTCTGTTATTTCAATGTGATTTGAACATGTTTCTTTTCTCCTTAAACAGGTCATCTACGTCCATAGATATTATGCTTTGGATAAAATTATATACTAATATTTGCCTTTTTAAAAGTAGTTATAAAAGAGCTGGTATAGTCATTTTGATGGCTTCACTTCACCAATTTTATACTATAATATTTAATACAGTCTAAAAATGTTCTGAGAAAAAATATCTGTACCTGATCTATGAGTATTCACTACATAAAATGAAAAAGCTCTAATGTAATTCCAACCCTTGACAGTGTATTTATATTTATAAATACATAAATATATTTAAATTACATATATAAGATTATTTGTAACATGTTATATGAAATATATATTATATGTGTTATATGTAATGCATGTAAAACATATATGTATATATTATGTATAATTATATGTGTAAACATTTGTTATATTAAATATTAACATTCCACAATATTATTTTTAATGATATTTTAATCATTGTTACCCTTTTCTCTCTGTAGTACCTACCATATGCTCATTCTGGTTACATATTTGAGAAATAATTATATTTGCAAAATGTGAAATGCTTTAAGGTTTATTCATGGTGTTATCTGAATTCTATGTTTAATTTAAAACTCAACTCACAAGATGATGAAAAGAGAAATAAAAAATATACTGTTTCCGATTGAAAACCTCCTTCTATTATGGTACCTTTTAAAGAGTTTTCCAACTTCAATTACAACATGGTGAGCAAACTCTACCTGAGTAAGAATGTGAAGTAAAAAAAGAAACAAAACTATTGGTACTAAATGTATAGAACAATACCTTATCTGTCTCCTTTTTGATACCTTCTATTCAAACTTACCTATTATCATAGCACTATGTGTTATTTTTATTACTAGGTTTATAATGATAAACTGGTTTTATACGTGAAGATATGCAATAATCTTATATTGTAATATATAGAGAGATAAATTAGGAATTAATCCATTTTTCCTTTCTTATTCACAACATCTTGAATATATTTGGTACTGTTATAAAACTGTAACTCAAGCTGTCATCATATAGTGATTTAAGGTGCATTTAAAGCTCTCTCTGAACAGGAAGACTGAAGTGGAATAAATGAGGAAATCCTCCTTTTAAAGAATATTTACATAACTCCAAACAAATAGAGTGGACCTCTCTTCTTTTTCATTAAATAAACAATCTGCCTGGGAAAGCCACATGTCTTAGAGATTGCAGAAATAGCATCTTCTCTCTGTGAGCTCTGAAGGCAACAGGAAAAGAAAACAAATGAGAAGTAAGCATTAACTTCTGGCAGGAAAACTATGCATCCGGATTTAAAACTGCATGAAGGACAAAGATCGCAAGAAGATAGTAACAGAGAACTATTTTAGCTGAGAACAATGGATTATTTTACATTTTAAACAACCTCCACAGAAAGGACCCAACATTCCAAATACCAAACACATTTTGCTTAAAGGAGATTAACTTAAAAAAAAAACAAAACATCAAACAGGTGTACTTCCGGAGGGTAGAAAACATTTAACTTTCATAACTATCATCATATAAAAATAGATAAATTGGCCAATTCAAAGAATAAGTCTTTCCTTAATGTGCATATAATAGGCAATATAACATTTATAAGTTTATTTTCTCTAGCATTTTAGAGGAGTACATATACATGTACTATTCTAATATTTTACATTAGATCTATTCCTCGATATATGTTCCATCCCTTTGACATATATTGAAGATCAGGAATGAGTGACATTCAAAATATGTAACTACTGGTATGGCATGGGCATCAAGAAATCAGAACACCAGCCATAAACCTAAGCAAAGCTACCTGTGTGAAGTGAATCATTTTCAAAATCAAAAGAAAAAAGAATTCCTATAAGCTGCTTAAGATAGACCAGTTTTTGAATGAAAAATTAGAGATCCAGAATTACCCTTGGGTTGTGATATTGTATCCACTACTAGATTTCACAGGTTTAGGAGTAAAATTCAAAAATTGAGTAAAAAAAGAATAATTGTTCCCTAAAAAGTTACTGTCCCAAAAAGTGCTTTGGAACTTACTGTTCCCAAATAGTACAATACAGAGAAAGAGGTAAGATAACAGAGTATCTGAAAAAATACTTAAAACTTTTTTGTAACTGTAAATGCCATAGGAATGTACAATTTTTTGGTACACAGACACAGAATTTTGTGTTCAACTCTGGGATAACGTTTAGTTCCAAATACGTCCGGGGAAAAATGACAAAGATTGTAAAGAGACTTGAAACCATGTGATGAACAAACTATACATAGCTGTAATGAAAACAAGACTATTTGGGCAAAATACTCTGGTTGCTTTGAAATGTTTGAAGGAATCACATGAGAAAAAGGGACTGGAGTTTTTTTTTAATGTCATACCAAGGGATAGAATTAGAACAGTAGGGCATTTTCTATTTAGTAAATTGCTGCTCAGTATAACAACTTCATAACAGTTCGAGTTATTCAATAAAAGAGCAGGTTCGCTGGTGTTGGCAGTGAAATTTAAATTACTGAAGATGTTAAAGGAAACATGGTTAGCAATAATGGGAGTTGCCCCCCAAGGGATTCAAACACTAGATGAGGAATCTTACAAGGTGATCGCATTAGGATGGTGATGGTTTGTTGCACTAAGATTCCTTACTGCATTAAGACTATTTGATTAAATAGAAGTGGAGTCTCCTTGTAGCTAAATTCAGTTCAACTTATTCAAACAGAGGAGTAAGCTGGAAGCAGCCTTGAAACTGCAGCTAGTTGATTGGCTTGCAATCAACCCCTCCTAATGCCTGTCTCCTAATGAAGGCCTCTTGGAATATGCAGCACTGCATCTGAGAAACCAGCAGGGCCTGTTAGTTCTTTTCTCTGCATTCCTGTTTCGCTTGTAGCTACACCCATGTAACCATTTTCTGAGCATCCCGCAGAGCCTGTTTAGGCTATTGCTAAACAAGAAACAAGGACACCATAATGAGGTAACAAACAGGAGTTTCATGACAACTTTTCCATACTATGAAATAGGTTATTATAAGAAACTTATAAACCCCTCAGAATCATCTTGATAGGTGCCAGAAGAAAGGACAGGATATGATTTTAGATTTGGATTTTGACACTTTGAGGCAATCAGCTTTTACAGTCTGCTTGGGAGTCTCCAGAGTCCGGATTTGGTGGTATATTGGAAGCTTCTCAGCCGTTATATTGGTTTTCTTCTTCCTCATTATTGAAAGCATATGCTGGTATGCGCCTATGCTCGTCTACATGTTTCAGAAGCCATTCCTTTGTGCCTGCTTACCTTGGTCCCAGGGCACAGTAAAGAGGAACCTGAGTTGAACGATGAAATTAGAAGAGTAAGATCAGATCTGAGGTAAACATTGTAGATATAACCCACAATAACAAAAGTTCTTTGAAGTCCTTCATCGTTTTTAAGAGGGTAAAAGAGTTTTGAAACCAGAAATATGAGATTTACTACTTCTTAATTTTTATTTATTTATTTATTTTGAGGAGTCTCACTCTGTCACCCGGCACAGTGGCACAATCTCAGCTCACTGCAACCTCTGCCTCCTGGGCTCAAGCAATCCTTCCACTTCAGCCTCCCGAGTAGCTGGGACTATAGGCACGCACCACTATGCCTGGCTGATTTTTTTTAATTTTTGGTAAAGACAAGGTTTCACCATGTTGGCCAGGCTGGTCTCGAACTTCAGGCCTCAAGCAATCTGCCTGCTTCAGCCTCCCAAAGTGTTGAGAATAGATGTGTGAGCCACCGTGCCCAGCCCAGAAAACATTTCTATACAATCTCATTCTCCATAGCAGTGGATAGCTGGTTTCTGGCCTATATCTTAAATGCCTCAAATTATATTCTTTTGTCTATTCCCTGTGCAAGAATGTCTCCTCGAACTAGTAAACTCTCATTGTAGAAAATTCCCTGTGCAAGAATGTCTCCTCGAACTAGTAAACTCTCATTGTAGAAAATTCCCTGTGCAAGAATGTCTCCTCGAACTAGTAAACTCTCATTGTAGAAAATTCCCTGTGCAAGAACGTCTCCTCGAACTAGTAAACTCTCATTGTAGAAAACTCAGAAAACATTAAAGCATAAAGAAAATAAAAATCACTTCAAGCCAAGAAAAATGTATCACTCCATCAACCTTTTTCATAGTACTTTGTCCCTATTGCCATGACAGAAATTATCACTTTACATAAAACAATTTAAAATGGTCTGTTTCCTCAACTAGATTCTAACCCACTAATAAAGACAGGAAGCTCCTCTTCTTGGTATCTCTAGACATTGCCTGCTCAGATTTGTTGAACAAGTATCACCAATGTAAATGTAACCCCACTTCTCAGAGCAAATCGTGGCCATGTAATGTACACCTAGCCAAAAAAATAAACAAATGTTGTCAGTTGAATTATGTTCCTTCCACCCCAAAAAATATGTTTGAGTTTCTAACTTTCAGTACCTATGGTTATGTTATTAAGAAATAAGGTCATTGCAAATGTAACTAGCTAAGCTTAGATGAGTTCATACTACAGTAGGGTGGGCTCCTAATCCAGCGTGATCATTGTCCTTATAAGAAGATGGCCATGTGAAGACAACACAGGGAGAATGCCATGCGGCCTCAAAGTTAGAGATTGGAGTTATGCAGTTGTAAGTCGAGGACCACCAAAAGTTGTCAGCAAACCACTGGAAGTTAGGAGAGGTAGGGAAGGATTTACTCCAGGTTTCGGAGGGAATGTGGTCCTGCTGAGAATTTGATTTCAGACTTGCAACCACCAGAACTGTGAGACAATAAAATTCAGTTGTTTCAAGCTGCCCAATTTATGGCGGTTTATTAGTGCAGCCCTAGCAAGCTAACACAATAGGCTATTATTATTAACTACTCTTTCTTACAGCTTAGGGCCAACATCAGGATTTCCCTCATTTTATCAGCTTACCAGCATCAGAATAAGGGAAGAAACCTATCAGATTTTTTTCTTGTTTCCTTCTTTCTTTCTGTGGTTGATTGAGCTCTAAAAACATATGTTATTAATTGGAGGTACACAGAATTAGAAGCTCGCATATCTCATGTCTGAGTTAGACAAAATTTTATCTTAATCTCAACAAGATAGTACTTTCATGAGACTGAGAGAAGGAAACTGGCCAATGGCTTTTACATGCTCATTCATTTCCTAGTACATATTTATAAATACAATGCCCTATGAATATTATATTTTATCCACATTGCTTCCAACCTTCTTTTCAAAGGGAGAAAATTTAAGTGTCTGAAAAGTCCTAAGTGAATCTTTAAAAAGGGGGGACAAGTCATTCCCTAAACACTTTGCGAAGAGTCAGAATGAGCTAGCATGGTCCCTGAGCAAAAGAACTCTAATTGAGAGAATCTACCAATATATGTATCCTTTCTTAATGTCTATATGCAGATATCTTATAATAAAAGATAATAAAACCTTTGGCATAATGTACATAAGAACTGAGCACATAAATGTATCAATATTCCCTCTTCCCATAAGAAGGAAAAATATCAGATGGCTGGGAAGTAGAGGACTTGAGCTCTCCTCTTCCACATACCTAATTCCAAAGAACATTTAATTTGTGAACTTCTATTTAGGTTTCTGACGTATTAATGATGATTTTCTATCTTTACAGACATACTCCAAACTAGGCAGGATTTAATTTGAGATCTTTCCCCAGGATGCCACAACATTTCTAATTTTAATAAAACAAAACACAACAAAAACCTGCTTGGGGGCCAGGTGTGGTGGCTCACACCTGTAATCTCAGCACTTTGGGAGGCCAAGGGGGTGGATTGCTTGAGCCTGGGAGTTGGAGACCAGCCTGGTTGTTATAATTAGTACGGCAAAACCCCATCTCTAAAAAAAAAATAGAAAAATTAGCTGGGTGTGGTGGTGCAAACCTGTGGTCCTAGCTACTTGGGAGGCTGTGACGGAAGAATCACCTGAGTCTGGGAGGCGGAGGTTGCAGTGAGCCAAGACAGTGCCTCTGCACTCCAGCCTCGGTGACAAAGAGAGACCCTGTCTCAAAAAGAAAATCCTAAAAAACAAAACAAAACAAAAAAAGAAAAGAAAACCTGTTGGACTTCTGCAGAATTTATTTATTTTTAATATGTAGACATTTTCAAAATCAAGAGCTAATGTTTTATTGATTTTATATTGATGTTGTATATTTAAGTGATATTATTTCCAAGATACTCTAATTAATTAACCTTGGAGTACATGATATCTTTTAAAGGTACAAAGATACCCAAGGTAACAGAAAAATTTTCCCTTTGCTTTCCATGTACTGAAGACACAAGATATTTTGTACCTATTTCTAACGAGAGACTGAAAGAACTGATTTTCATATCCAACAAAAGACATGATATAAAAAGTACATCAATTGATTCTTGGAATTTACAAAATAAAACTAAATGGCATGACAAGAATAAGTTTTTTAAAAACTTGTATACAGAACCCTTACATTTTTTTCTTTTTATTTGTGGACAGTTTTTACTGATTGCATAAGACATCAATACGGGTGCAATCTACCTGCTAAAACTATGGAACTAAAAATATTAGCTGACTTACAAAATAGTGAAATCTTTATTGGCAAAACATTTAAAAAGCAAATGACTTGGAGATAGAGAAAAAAAAGCAATGCCACCTAATATGTAACCTCTGCTCCCAATTTAATGATCTACATTTGTAATCACAAGTTACCACATCATGCATTACACTGTAGGGCGTAATCCAGGTACAAAGTTAGCTTTGTATAGTAATTAACTTCCTTTATTTACAGTTTAAAAATATTTACTTCTGATCCAACTTGTTTATAATTTAAGGTCAATTCAAGTTTATTTCTTTAAGAAGCATTCTTCAATAGTTTACTGGGAAACTCAGAAAATAGGGAACAGGGAAGCTGGGGACTCACAGAACAAAGACATGAAAATGGCTCAGGAACTAAGTTTTCAGTGCAACTAGACAAGTATCTGACATAGAATGGAGGCTCAATGGATATTTGTCAAATAAATAAAAATATTCTGCTGGAAAAAACACATGTACACACACTACATTTCCTACTACTGGTTATAACTCAGTGTTTCCATCACATGAGAGAAGTCCTTAACAGCCACACTTTCGATTCAGAACAGCACCTAATTACACCTGAACGTTACCAACTGAAAGGCCCAGAACTGTCTCTACAGTCACTTAGATCATCCCAAGACTTTTGCAGTTTGCGAGGTCATCTGCATAAAAACGTATTTTTGAAAAAGGTTCATAACAACTGCCAGGATATTGTTTCTTACAGCAGGAATCATGGGAAAATATCCAGTCTTCTATATCAAGGAAGCTTCTTGCTGGTGAGATTTAGCAATGGGTATATTGATTTCATCTCAAGGTAATTAGTGTCACTTTTTGGATCCCTAAACCTTAGACAAAAAATAAATTTATTCACTGGCTAATTTTTTAAGAGAGTGATTAATGAAGAAATTATGCAAAACACTTGACCAGTATTCCTCAAACCTGTCCAGGACATAAAAAACAAGGAAAGTCTTACATGTTGTCACAGCTAAGAGGAGCCTAAATGTCACAACTAAATGTATTACCTTGGATGGGATCTTGGAACAGAAGAAGGACATTAAGTAAAAACTAAGGAAATCTGAATAACATACGAACTTCATTAACAATAGTGGGTGAATACTGGTACAATAATTATAACAAATATATCATACTAATTGTAACAAATAAGATGCTAATAACAGAGGAACAGGGTGCCAAGTATGTGGAAACTCTGCTATCATAATCCTTCTGTAAATCTAATACTACTTTTAAAAATTAAATTTATTTTTAAAATTGTTCAACTGTTTACATACATATAAAACACTTAGCAAATTACGCACCTGAAATCTTACTTATATGAAGTTTTGTGTCCGTAGTTGGTTCCTTCTGGTGGGTTCGTGGTCTTGCTGACTTCAAGAATGGAGCCGCGGACCTTCGCGGTGAGTGTTACAGCTCTTAAAGATGGCATGGACCCAAAGAGTGAGCAGCAGCAAGATTTAATGTGAAGAGCAAAAGAACAAAGCTTGCACAGTGTGGAAGGGGACCCGAGCAGGTTGCCCCTGCTGGCTGGGGTGGCCAGCTTTTATTCCCTTATTTGTCCCTGCCCACGTCCTGCTGATTGGTCCATTTTACAAACCTCTAGCTAGCCACAGAGTGCTGATTGGGTGCGTTTTACAATACTAACTACAGAGTGCTGATTGGTGCATTTTACAATCCTCTTGTAAGACAGAAAAGTTCTCCAAGTCCCCTCTCGACCCAGGAAGTCTAGCTAGCTTCACCTCTCTGTTTCATTAATATCACATACATGGGCACATGCACACACACATGCACATACACACACAAAAAAACACAATCACCCCCATACACAGAGGGCTGCTGAGATGATTGGGTTAAAGCACATGTACTTGTTTCCTGGTGTATGAGATAGGTTGCTTTTAATCCAAGACTTTTTAGTTAGCAAGTCAGTGGCCTGTCATTTCCCTTGAACATACAGTTCATTGAGACTAGAATCCCTGTTTGTTTTGTAATCACAGAAACTGCTTCTACAAGGGCTCACTCTGTCTATCTGTGCTTCATGAAGTTAATATTTCCCATCTAAGAGACACCAAAAAATGCCCCCAGGTCTGGGATGAAATAATAAGACTGCTGCTATAGGCATGCCAATGAGAATTAAGGTCATCACAAGTCTTCCTCAATGGTGCAGTTTAGGAAATTTATTTATTTCATGGTCTTTGCATAAAATTTTTGTACAGGTGTTCAATTCATATGTTTTGGACATAATTCAAAAGAAAAACATGTGTTTTCCCAAAGTAGGCCAATAGAATTTTATAGTATCTTTCATCCTAGAACATTGTTGTAAGCTTTGCTTTTCGTATATATTTAAGGATTTAAAAAAAAACAATACTAAAGCAAGGCTTCTCGTGATTAGTGTATACACTGTGGAATAGCAGATGTTACAATGTACCCTGAGGACAAAAGAGGCTGCCAAATTTGAACACATCAGTTTTAACAACCCTGAAACTCATTTTTGCCAAATGTTGTAAGTACAGGAAATAACTTGAGCCACACTGTATTTTCTTTTTTATTTAAAACATGACTAAAGGTTGAGTCTTTCAGAAGAGGTGAGGCAAATAGCCAATTAAAGCTATGTCCATGATTTGCAAACTTCTTTGTGAGATGATTATGCACAATAACCCAACTTCAGCTACCTAAAGTAACAGGTTAATGATAAGACCCCTCATGTTTTCAAAATTACTTGTAATGATCCATACTATTGGTCTAAATTAGAAGGCATAAATAAGGAACTATAGACGTAAATGTTTGGCAACTATCTGGATATCTTTTAAAAAAGAAATAAATGTGTTCTAAAAATATCTCAGTGTGATATTGAGTTTTACATCTTTAATTTCTGCATTATCAGTCCCATACTTCTGCTTTCATCCAACAAATATTGAGTGTTTTCATCCAATTCGCATTCATAATTACAGATACCCAAAATATACTTGGGAGCACAGAAATGTAAAAAACAAAACTTCAAATTATCTATAATCATTTTAAGGTACAAATTGTGTCAGAATAAAAATTTACTTAAAGGAAAAATCCAGCAATATTTGTTGAGATATATCGTGTATATGTGTATATATATATATATATATATATATATATATATGTATATATGTATGTATGTATATATTTATGTTTGAATAGCAATCTTTAAACCATTTTGGGAGTTTATTCTGACATAGAACTTAAAGTCATATGGTTAGCTTCAGCATGTAACAGCAGATGACTTTCTTTTATAGGCTCTGACAACACTCTTAATTCCACCCGTATTGGTCACAAACCTGTCATCACTGACAGAAAAACAAGTCAAAGTATAAGCAGATTGGGTCAACAACATCACTATTTGCATATGCAGTGCAAAATTTTTACATTGTGTTCGCTTAATTCTATTTGTCATGTGCCCAGAACGTATAGCCAATATATTAGCAAAAAACTGCAATTACTTTTGCACCAACCTAATAATACTAGAACATCAAGACATATTAAAAGGGCTATATTTATGAAATGCATTTAGTATAAATGGCCCATGGAAATGTGAAAATATAGAAACTAGAGAAGGATGACACCTCTGTTCTGGCAAAACCATATCTATCTCTCAGAATCCAGCTTAGAAATCATTTCTTCTGGGATGGTTAACCAAACAACCCACCATTTGCCCCCATCTATACCATCTATAGATAGTTTTCTACTATCTCTCTCTATATATATACATATATATATTTTTTTTGAGACTGAATCTTGCTCTGTTGTCCAGGCTAGAGTGCAGTGGCATGATCTTGGCTAACTGCAACCTCTGCCATCCGGGTTCAAGCGATTCTCCTGCCTCAGCCTCCCGAGTAGCTCGGATTAGAGGTACGTGTCACCAAGCCCAGCTAATTTTTGTATTTTTAGTAGAGACGGGGTTTCAGCAACTTAGCCAGGCTGATCTTGAACTCCTGACGTCACGATCCACCCGTTTCGGCCTCCCAAAGTGCTGGGATTACAGGCGTGAGACACAGCGCCTGGCCTACCATCTATATTTTTTTATTAAGACTCCTATACTTACTTCACTCTGAGAGGTGAAGCCAGCTGGACTTCTTGGGTCGAGTAGGGACTTGGAGAGCTTTCTGTCTTACAAGAGGATTGTAAAATGCACCAATCAGCACTCTGATTTGTAAAATACACCAATCAGTGCTCTGTAAAAATGCACCAATCAGCCTTCTGTGGCTAACTAGAGGTTTATAAAATGGACCAATCAGCACCCTGTAAAATGGACCAATCAGCACCCTGTAAAATGGACCAATCAGTGCTCTGTAAAATGGACCAATCGGCAGGACGTGGGAGGGGATGAATAAGGGAATAAAAGCTGGCCACTCCAGTCAGCAGGGGCAACCTGCTCAGGTCCTCTTCCACACTTGGAAGCTTTGTTCTTTTGCTCTTCACAATAAATGTTGTTGCTGCTCACTCTTTGGGACCGTGCCACCTTTAAGAGTTATAACACTGCGAAATTCCACGGCTTCATTCTTGAAGTCAGCAAGACCACAAACCCCCAGGAAGGAAAAAACTCCGGACACAACTCTATTGTAATTTATTTATTTATTTACATATCTGCCAGCCCTATTAAATAACGAACTCATTAAAGGAGTAAATTCTTATTTCTCCAACTTCTAGCTCACTGCTCTGTACATTTTAAGCATTCATTAAGTGTTGATACATATGGCTAAGTGAAAGAAACCAGTCAAAAAGGATATATAGTATATGACTGTTCTGCAGTGAGCAGGTCTATGCAAACCTACCCACAAATGCCAAGGAAACTGAGAGACCAAAGAAATAGGCCGATAAATCCAGTTTCTCAGAAAGAAACATTTAATAGGGACTTAAGAACAGAAGCCGTGTCTCAAGCAGCCACAAGATGAGATGGTGGATTCCCACACTGCCCAGGGCTTGTATAATATGCCACAGGGAAAGGGTATGTGTGTTACAGACGGGATGTGTCCGATTGCTTAAGGGCAGGATTTATGGTAAATATGATAACATCAAGCTTGTTTTGACCTAAGGGAGGATTTACAGTAAGTACATGCTCTTACATAAGGAACAGTAGGTAAAATAGAAATCTTAGAGGCATTCCAGAACTAGTGTTATTCAGAAGTCAACACGGTGGATTAGCATCCAAGATGGAGTTGCTTTAGTCTCCACAATGACAGTCTGGAAAAGGCAAAACTATAGGTAGTTAAAAAAAAAAAAAAAAATCAGTGATTGCTAGGATTTGGGCAAAGGAAGAGAGGGATAAGTGGGTGGAGCATAGGATGTTTTAGAAGCAGTGTTTTAGTCTGTTCTCATGCTGCTAATAAAGACATATCTACCACTGGGTAATTTATAAAGAAAAAGAGGTTTAATGGACTCCCAGTTCCATGTGGCTGCGGAGGCCTCACAATCGTGGCAGAAGGTGAAAGTCACGTCTTACATGGTGGCAGACAAGAAAATGAAAGCCAAGCAAAAGGGGTTTCCCCTTATAAAATCATCAGATCTCATGATGGCTTACTACCATCAGAACAATATGGGGGAAACCGACCCAACGATTCAATTATATCCCACCAAGTCCCTCCCACAACACTTGGGAATTATGGGAGCTATAATTTATAAGGGTTCAGTCAGGATAGTGGGAGAAATTTTAAAATAAATACAAACCTTCTTGGAAGACTGGAAGGTTTTTGCAAAAGCCTCAGGATAGAGTTATGGCTGAAGGCAGCCTAATCCTCTGACTATAGCAAGGGTAATTAACATAGGAATCTAGAGGAGTCTATCTAAATAGCTTGTTTACTCATTGGTCATAAAACTAACTTTTGACCATCCACATTTGCATGATTGCTCTCTACTTGGGGATTAGCAATGGTAATTACCTTCTAGTAGTGTTTACTTGAGAATTTTATCATTTAATGTGTGCTGAATAAATGCCAGGAGGGCCAGCTAGTAGGGGCCCAGTTGCAACTCTTTACAGCACTCTCCTTGGAGTCTGTGAGCAGCCCAGACCCTCAGCCAAACTGATAAGCATAATATCTGGGTCAGTGTATATTATTCATCCATCATTGGGTCAGGGTCTGCGGGATGGACCCCCGCAACAATTCAAGATGAGATTTTTGGTGGGGACACAGCCAAACCATACCAAGAAGTGAGACTATTTTGTATGGTACTATAATGGTAGTTAGATGACATTATGCATTTGTCAAAACCCATAGAACTGTGCAACACAATGAATGGGTTCTAGTGTAAACTATGACCCTCAGTTAATAATAGTGTACTAATATTGGATCATCAACTGTAAAGAATGTGCCATACTGGTGTAAGATATTAGTAAGAGCAGGAGGAGAGAGAGTAGAAGAGGAGAGGGCCAAAATAACTTTTCGTACTTTCTGCTCAATTTTTCCATAAAACTAAAACTCCTCTAAAAAACCTATTTAAAAAAATGTGTTGAAAAATAAATTATGTTTAAGGGCTGTGATTCTGTTTCAAGTTACTGAGCAATGTTAAATTCTTTCACAAACTTTACAACTGCCATTAGAGTATTAAAAAATTCTGAACATCAGCAAGTTGAGATTAATTTGGCCAAGCTGTAGTTGGAATTTCTTATAGTGTTTACATTTCTGACACATTGCCAATATCATTACTTGGCAAGACAAGTATCTCCCTAGGATATCTTCCCTACATTCAAACATAGTTTTCTGGTTATCTGCAGCCATACCCCATGTCTGCCAATGTTTAAAGTGTATGCACACAAAGGAAGGGTTTCATATTTATTCGTACTACTAGTATTAATTTGATGATTATATGTAAATCTTTACCACGTGCATTTATTAATAGATTGTACTCAAGTCATATATTTTTTGACTAATGTATATTATCTAATCTATTTCCTCAATCAAGGTAAAACTTTAACATATTGCCCCAATATATAATTTCAGCCACTGTGTACTCAACACTATTAAACTCAAAAATATTGAAATTATTACATTACTCAAAATTAAAATTTATCTCAAATGTCTCACTCAAGAAATTGTTTTATTACACACTAACTTCCAATAAATGTTTGAGGAGCTTGGAATGTAACAAAGACTGTCACATACTTTCTACCATTAAGGAGTTTATACTTTTTCAAGTGAAAGGGACAAATGAACAGACAATTATCATACAGTACTATTATTTCTACTATAATGGGTAAGTTTAAGGTTATTTGTTAGTAGAAACTGTCCATAAAACTATTGCTTTTATTGTCAGTCTGAAGATACTGCAGAGTCAGAATAGACTTGATAAGAAGAATCATCAGTAAGAAAAAGAAAAGATGAAGGAAGAGTGAGAATATCACCATGGTCTCTGACTTGGGAAAGTGGGGATATAGTGCCACAACTCACAGAGATATGGAATACAGGAGTGAGACCTGATTCCATGACAGCTAGAGATGGGTAGTTAGAGGCCAAAAAGGCGAAGTGATAACTATAAATGGAATGTAAGCATAAGAACTGATGCCATGGGAGTAAATATACTTATTGAGGGAGTGTATGTGATGTAGACTGTGAACATAAGAGAGCCTGTGTTAAAGTCCTAGAAGGAATTGACAGAAGTCAACACCAATAGGTTAACAGAAGAGGACCTTGCAGAGAACCCTAAAAAGGCTAAAAACTGGGGGGCAAGAAACAGAATGCAGAAGCATGAAACTAAAGGCAGGAAAATGGTTCAAGAAGTAAAGATAAAGAGTGTCAAATGTTAAAGCGAAGTAGAAATGACAATGACTACAATGTGTATGTGTGTACTTGGACACTGCATGATGAATATTGCTATTATCTTAAGAGAAAAGCTAAGGTGGTACCATTTCCTCTCCTTCCCGCCAGTGCCTATCATCCAACATCCATTGATATTCATCATCCATTTATTTATTCAAAAAAATTTAAAGGGTCCATAATGTCCTAAGAAGTGGAATACTTTAGAAATAGAAAGTAAATTATTTCTAGTGGTTGGGATATATCAAAAAGAAGTGAGGAAAGCAGTCAATAAAAAACAAGTGAAGGGAAAAGAAATTTTAATTTATTGAAGAATGAGTGGTATGTGTATTAGTTCTTATTCTGCTAATAAAGACACACATACCCAAGACTGGGTAATTGATAAAGAAAAAGAGGTTTAATGGTCTCACAGTTCCACATGGCTAGGGAGGCCTCATGATCATGACGGAAGGCAAAGGAGGAGCAAAGGCATGTCTTACATGGTGGCAGGCAAGAAGAGAGCTTGTGCAGGTGAACTCCCATTTATAAAACCATCAGATCTCCTAAGAAGTCACTCACTATCGTGAGAACCATATGGTGGAAACTGCCCCCATGATTCAATTATTTGAATGATGTTACTTCCCAGATACAATAGGGGTACAAGCACTGGGTAAATACAGCCATTCCAAATGGGAGAAATTGGCCAAAACAAAGGGGCTACTGGCCCCATGCAAGTCCAAAATCCAGTAAGGCAGTCAAATCTTAAAGCTCTGAAATGATCACCTTTGACTCCATGTCTCAGATCCAGGTCACATGGGTGCAAGAGGTGGACTCCTATGGCCTTGGACAGCTCTGCCCCTGTGGCTTTACAAGGTACAGTACCTCTCCCCCTCCCCCAGCTGCTTTCATGAGCTGGTGTTGAGTGTCTGTGGCTTTTCCAGGCACACGGTGCAAGCTGTCGGTGGATCTACCATTCCAGGGTCTGCAGGATGGTGGCCCTCTTCTCACAGCTCCACTAGGCAGTGCCCCAGTGGGGACGCTGTGTGGGTGCTCTGACCCCATATTTCCCTTTCACACTCTCCTAGCAGAGGTTCTCCATCAGGGCTTCACCCCTGCAGCAGATTTCTACCTGGACAGCCAGGCCTTTCCATACATCCTTTGAAACCTAGCCAGAGGTTCCCACACATCAATTCTTGATTTATGTACAGCAGCAAGCCCAACATCACTTGTTAGCTACCAAGGATTGGGGCTTGCACAGTCTGAAGCAATGGCCCTGAGCTATACCTTCAACTCTTATAGTCACAGCTATAGCTGTTGGGATGCAGGACACCAAGTCCTGAGGTTGCAAACAGCAGGGGGGCCCTGGACAAGGCCCAGGAAACCACTTTTCCCTCCTAGGCCTCCAGGTCTGTGATAGGAGGGGCTGCTGTGAAGGTCTCTTACATGCCCCGGAGACATTTTCCCCATTATCTGGGTAATTAACATTTGGTTCCTAATTACTTATACAAATCTCTGCTGCCAGCTTGAATTTCTCCCCAGATAATTGGTTTTTCTTTTCTACTGCATCATCATGCTGCAAAGATTTCAAACTTTTATGCTCTGCTTCCTCTTGAACACTTTGCCACTTAGAAATTTCATCTGCCAGATATCCTAAATTTTCTCTCTCAAGTTCAAATTTCCACAGATCTCTAGGTCAGGGCCAAATGTCATTAGTCTCTTTGCAAACAGTGAGCTTTGCTTCAGTTCCCAACAGGTTTCTCATCTCCATCTGAGAACACCTCAGCCTGGATTTTATTGTCCATATCACTGTTAGCATTTTTGTCAAAGCCATTCAACAAATCTTTAGGAAGTTACAAACTTTCCCACATATTCCTTTCTTCTGAGCCTTCCGAACTGTTCCAACTTCTGCTTATTACCCAGTTCCAAAGTCGCTTCCACATTTATGGGTATCTTTACAGAAGCACCCCACTATCCAGTACCAATTTACTGTATTAGTCTGTTCTTATGCTGCTAAAAAAGACATACCCAAGATTGGGTAATTGATAAAGAAAAAGAGATTTAATAGACTCACAGTTCCACATGGCTGAGGAGGCCTCACAATCATGGTGGAAGGCAAAGGACAAGGAAAGGCACATTTTACACGGTGGAAGGCAAGAGAAGTGAGAGTCAAGTGAAGGAGGAAGCCCCTTAAGAAACATTAGATCTCATGAGAACTCACTCACTATCATGAGAATAGTATGGGGAAAACCACCCCCATGATTCAATTATCTCTACTTGGTCCCATCCTTGACATGTGGGGATTATCAAAATTCAAGATGAGATTTGGATTGGCACACAGAGTCAACCCATGTGATGAATTTGAGACAAAAAATATACACCAACATCAAAATGAAGTGCCTAATATAAGAACAAGGGATTTTTTTCTTTCATTTTCATTTTTTTTTAATTCAAGAGAAAAGAAAATTCAAATATTTACCTGCCTCATATCATTTGACTTTGTGTCCCCACCCAAATCTCATCTCAAATTGCAATCCCCATGTGTCAAGGGAGAGATCTGGTAGGAGGTTATTGGATCATGATGGAGGTTTCCCCCATTTCCCCCATGCTGTTCCCCTGATAGTGAGTGAGTTCTCACAAGATCTGATGGTTTTATAAGGGGTCTTCCCCCTTTGCTTGCCCCTCTCTCTCACCTGCTGCCATGTAAGATGTGCCTCTTCCTCTTCTGCCATGATTGTAAGTTTCCTGAGACCTCCCCAGCCATATGGAACTGTGAGTCAATTAAACCTTTCCTTTATAAATTAACCATCTCAAGTATTTATAGGAGTGTGAGAACATACTAATACAATGCTATTGGATTGATGCTATTATAGAAAAGGAAAAGAAACTGAAAATAACATAAAAATCAAGCAGATAAATTGTGAAGTAGTATTCCAATGAAGAGGAAAAGAACTAGATTTTGAAGTAAAAATAGAAAGATTTCTAGTTACGGCAAAGAAGCGACTTTGTTAGCATGATCTGGAAGCAAGCAAAAGGGAAGTAGTCATGGGTGTGTTAACAGTAATTAAAGGAATTTGCACTTTATACTTTTAGGTAAAGTAAAATGTCTCCTACTCACAGTGAAGAAGATAGTTTAGTGACGGGGAGGTTAGAAGAGAGTGGAAATGCTTGAATTTGCTACAGTAGGTCATGAGAGTGAAGAGGGCCACATTTATTTTTGTAGTTTATTATTTGCTCTCATAACTCCCTAATAGCATGAACGTGAAAATACACAAGTTAGATAGATTCATCCATGTGGATACAACAGTAACATCATGACATTGACATTATTGACAAGAAAGTGATGCAAATAAAGGGTTGTGAAATCTGGAAAAGAATGAATAGAGAAAAGTCAAGAGAGGGCTGACAGAGAAGAAGTAGAATTGCCAAAGATCTACAGATCTAAACGTTAAGAGCCTCAAAAAGATTACAATAATGTATTTTCAATGATGAATGTCCAACTAAAGGTAAAAGTTAAAACATACTAATATATCTGAAAATTTATTGAAAAATTAGTTTTAAAGCAGAATGCTTTGGACAAATATTGATTTAACTGTTTGTCACCATATCTTAAATAATTACCAACTGTTTTATTACGTATTCTTAATTAACCAAGAAATTGAATTATGTTCAAAGAAAATAGTGGACTTATTTGAAATTAACAGAACATGAAAAAGATTTGGAAGTAGACTTTTGATTCATTGCTTAGGGTGAAATCTTACAGAAAAAGCTAGAAGATGACTGGAGGTACTGGTGGCATAGCTTCTCTGCTGTTTATCTGTTAGGGAAAAGAACAGAACTTTGGGAACAAAATCAATAGAACTACAGATACATTCTAGGGTGCTAGGGAGGTATTCACCAGTAATACTCAGAGAGATAAAACAAAGTGATGAAAGGAGCTTGTTTTAGTTGCTCTTTTTTTAACAGACTATTTTTTGGAGCATTGGTTCACAGAAAAAAAAAAAAAGAGGGAGACAGATTGAGAGCAGAAGGTACAGATATTTTGTATATACCCACTGCCATCACACATGCACGGCCTCCCCAACTATCAACATCCCTCACCAGTGGTACGTTTGTTAAAACTGATTAATCTACATGGCCATGTCATTATTAACCAAAGTCCATAGTTTATATTAGGGTTTCCTCTTGTTGTACAACACGAGGAACTATATCAAAGCCAATATTTGTGATGTTGAACAAATGTATAATAACAGATATTCGTTGTTATAGTTTTAAGCAGAATAGTTTCACTGCCCTAAACATCTTGTGTGCAATTACAGATCTTTGTTCTGTCTCCATAGTTTTACCTTTTCCAGAATGTCATAGTTGGAACCAAGGTACCCTTTTCAGATTGGCTTACTTCACTTAGAAATGTACATTTAAGGTTCCCCCCGCCCGCCGTCTTTTAATGGCTTCACAGCTCTTTTCTTTCCTTTTCTTTTCTTTCTCCTTCCTTCCTTGTTTCCTTTCTTTCTTTCTTCTTCAGACAGAGTCTTTCTCTGTCGCCAGGCTGGCATGATCTCAGCTCACTGCAACCTCCGACTCCCTGATTCAAGCAATTCTCCTGCCTCAGCCTCCCGAGTAGCTGGGATTACAGGCATGTGCCACCACGCCCAGCTAATTTTTGTATTTTTAGTAGAGATGGGGTTTCGCCATGTTGGCCAAGATGGTCTCGATCTCCTAACTTGGTAATCCACCTGCCTCAGCCTCCCAAAGTGCTGGGATTACAGGCGTGAGCCACTGTACCCAGCCACAGCTCATTTCTTTTTAGCACTGATTAATATTCCATTGTCTGCTGTATCACAGTTTATTCATTCATTGACCTGCTGAAAGACATTTTGGTTGTTTCCAGGTTTTAGCATTTACATAAAGCTGCTGTAAACATCTATATGCAGGCTTTTGTGTGGGCATAAGTTTTCATATTCTTTGGATAAATACCAAAGAGCAAGATTGCTAGATGAAATTTCCAGTAGAGATTTAGAAGTAATTTGAGTCCACTTTCAAATAACTCTATGCCACTTCATGGGTAGTGTAAGTACCTTATAATAAAAAAAATTCCAATTCCTCTCTCTTATCCATATCATTGCTGGCATTCATTACACTTATACATAAGCATACGTAAACATATATGTGTATATATACACACAAATACATTGTTGCTATTATTATTTTGAACAAACTGTTATCTGTTAGATGAATTAGGAATTAAAAATAGAAGTTTTTATTCTATCTTCATTTATTTCTTCTTTCATTCTCTTCCTATCTTTATGTAGATTCAAGTTTCTGACCTATATAATTGTACTTTTCTCTACAGAGCTTCTTTAACATGTCTTGCAAAGCAGGTCTACTAGCAACAAATTCCATGAATTTTTGATTGTCTGAGAAAGTCTTTATTTCTGCTTCACTTTTAAAGGATAATTTTGTAGAGTACAGAATTCTAATTTGGTGGGCTTTTTTCTGTGACATTTTAAATACTTCACTCTCTTCTTACTTGCACGGTTTCTGAGAAAAAGTACTATGTAATTCTTTGCTCCTCTATAGGTAAGATGTTTTTTCCTCTGGCTCCTTTCCAAATTTTTTCTTTATTTTTGATGTTCTGAAATTTGAATATAATATGCCTACGTGTAGTTTTTGTTGTGTTTTGGGTTTTTTGTTTTGTTTTGCTTTTGGTTTTTTTTTTCTCTCTCTCTCTCTCTGTTTTTTGCAACTGTCTGAGCTACCTAGATTTGTAGTCTGGTATCTGACATTAGTCTAGAAAATATTCTTAGTCATTATTGTTTTTGCTTCAAATATTTCTTCTCTTCCTTTCTCTCTTTTCCTTCTGGTATTCTCATTATGTGTAGTTAAACCTTTCGTTGTTGTCTCACAGTTCTTGGGTACTCTTTTTTGTTGTGCAGTCTTTTTTTTTTTTCTCTGCTTTTCAGTTTTGGAAATTTTTTTTATTGAAATATCTCTAAGCTCAGAGATTCTTTCCTCAGTAATGTCTGAGGAATCATTTACAGAGGACCAGGCACTGGGCACCATTGCCATGCTAGGCAGTAGATCAGTGCTTTCCAGTCCATTTTATTAACTGGATCAGAAATACATGAAGATCTCTTGATAAGTGTGCAGATGTCCAAGGACTACCACATATCCATGGGGAAAACAGAGTACAGGTATTTGTATTTTCCCCATTTTAATAATCTGGGATTTATTTTCAATATTTCTTTCTACCCCATAGTAATCCTCACCAACACCAAGACACCACACTCATTTCAAAAATATTTTTGAGTCCTTTATCTAATCATAAATATTTCTCATATCTATCTACTTCCTTCCATCGTCATTTTTACTACAATGTAGTGTATGTTTCTGCTAGGCAACTACAATAACAGTGGTGAGATCTCAGCTCACTGCAAGCTCCGCCTCCCGGGTTCACGCCATTCTCCTGCCTCAGCCTTCTGAGTAGCTGGGACTACAGGTGCCCGCCACCACGCTTGGCTAATTTTTTGTATTTTTAGTAGAGACGGGGTTTCACCGTGTGAGCCAGGATGGTCTCGATCTCCTGACCTCGTGATCCACCTGCCTCGGCCTCCCAAAGTGCTAGGATTACAGGCATGAGCCACTGCTCCCAGCCTACAATAACTTTTTAACTGGTATTCCTTTGTCCACTCTTGCCATTTACACCCATTCTTCCACAGCAGCCAGAGTGATTATTTCAAAATCACACTAAGGCATATCATGCCATTTCCTTGCTTAGTAACTTCCCAGCATAAAATCCCTGTGCTAGTTAACTGATAACCTATTTTAGGAACTATGTCTTCTTATCTCTTGTAATAGTCTCTTTCTTTTACTATCATGGGTATGAATTTTCAAACTTAAAAATAAACTTGATTTTCAAAAGGGACAAAATTTTAGTCAATATGTAATTTGTACTGCAATACTCTCAAGAACTTTTTTTTAAAAATGGGAATAAAGAGAATTTAAGACTATGTTCACATCTAAATGTTGTCCAAAAGCACTTATTCAACACTGCTAATAAACCAGAGTACAGAGGCCAATTCAGGAATCTTAATTGACAATCAGCTTATGTAATTTTTTTCTCTAAAAGATTTCCATTTTACCATTGTACTTTTTTATCTTTTAAGGCACAGGTAGGCTAGATTTCTTTCAAAGTGAAAGTCGATTTAAACCTTTAAAAGTTTGTTTTATTTCTTCAGATTTTTTTGTTTCTTTAAACACCACCATGTGGTCATGGCTGACTAGGTTAGGCTGAATGAAAACAGTGTGGTGAAATATCATGAATTTTGCGGTCGGAAGACAGGTTCAAACCCAAAATACATTTATTAATTTTAGGAACTTGGGCAATTTAATAAGCTTTGTGAGCCTCAGTTTCCACATTAACATATTATATGGGCATAATAATAATAATAATGACTGCAAACAATTGTGAGGATTTAATATATAATACATGTAAATACAGAAAGCCCTACATGTTAAATGCCTTCTTCTTAGGTGAATCAGAATTAAAAACAATTACTCTTTAAATTAAGGAAACTGTAGAATTTACCCTCTAGTTTTTCAGTTCCTTAATCATCTTTCCAATTTTTATTGTTGTTAAAAACAAGCACACAAGGTATGTAAAGGGGGTTTATTGAAATAAGCTGTTCTTTCATGTTCATATCTTTGACAGATCTACACACTTGGAGTCCTTGCTAGGATATCTCTACGCCTCTAATTTGGGAATTGAAAAAATAAATCGCAAAAATGTACACATTTTATACACGTACTTCAGGTGACCTCAAATGTGGTATTATAAAATTTAAGAATTGGAATGGCTTTCAGAAACAATCTCTTTTACTAATAATTCTGCAAGCAACTAATATTTATTGGATGCTTAATATGTCAGAGATCATGCTAAACCCTTTACATGTAGTCCTCCATGTATTAATTACTCCAATACTTTTGTATACATTATTTTTTATCTTCCTTGTATGCATGAGGGAACTGACACTCTGAGAGGTGAAATAACTTGCTTAAATTCACTAGTAAGTAGCAGTGCCAGATTCTGAAACCAAGTTGATTCACTAGTTCAAAGCCCATAGATTTACCCACCACATTCTTATAACTCATTAATGAAAACACTCATTAGAAAATGGGCAAGAGATGGTCATATTCACTGGACACCGAGTCTGGCTTAAGGTGATGAGTGTGGGAAGATATGTGGGGAGGCCTTCTTCCTACTGCAAAGAGGCGAGTCTGAGGGCTGGCGCCACCCAGCAATGACTCTGCTTCTACTTCCGGAACGCCAGGGGAGACAATTCCGGTTCCAGGATCCCCCTTCTTGGTCACCTGCAAGTCCCAGCTCGCTCCACCTACAGAAAGAGAAGCCATCTCAGTATGAGCTTTATGAACCTAGCCGACCTTTAATGACTTCTGAGAGGAATGGAGTTTCCTTGATGAGCCTCAGAGAGAGCTGTGCCACGTGATGCGGAGAACTTTGCCTGTATAACCTCGCCAGGTTGTTGGTGTGGAGCAAAGGGAGAGCAGACACCCTCAGTGAAGTGTTTCAGTAGAAAGTGTCACAGCTAGGTCCATTCATCCAGAAGGCTCATCCCTGTGAGATGTGTGTTCTGGTCTTAAGGGACATTTTGTATCTGGCTGAGCAACAAGGAACGCTATCTGGGCAGAAATAGTACACTTGTGAGGCATGCGGGAAACAATTCTGGTTTAGTGCAAACATGCACCAGCACCAGAAGGAACACAATGGAATAGAGACGTGGACAATGCTTTCTCTGTGAAAGGCTGCAGATTTTAAGTGTCAGGAAGGCCTTTCGCCTGTGGGAAAGTTGGGAAGGATTTTCCTGGCAACTGTACCTTCTCCAACATAGGCCACTCACAACTGGATTGAAGCCACACATCAGCACCAAATGTGGGGAGGCCTTTCACAGCAGAAAAAGTCATTACAAGTGCAGTGAACCAGGAAAGCTTTCAGGTACAAATACAAACTTGTTCAACATCAGGGAATTCACAATGGAGAAAAGGCCTTAGGAGTGTGGCAAATGTGGGAAATTATTTAGCCAAAACTCCAATCTCATTTGTCACTGGATAATTCACGCTGGAGAAAGGCTTATGCGTGTGGTGAATGTGGAGAATTTCTTTAGCCAAAGCTCTGGCTTCATTGAACACTAGAGAATTCACACTAGAGCTAGGCCTCATGTGCATGGTGAATATAGGATGTCCTTTAGCCAGAGCTCCATCCTTAGTTAA
The DNA here is from genome assembly GCF_029289425.2 of Pan paniscus. NCBI lineage: Eukaryota > Metazoa > Chordata > Mammalia > Primates > Hominidae > Pan > Pan paniscus. Next base: position 172,299,111 of record NC_073252.2, on the reverse strand, counting down.
TCACAGAGCGTTCGCACTGGAGCAAAGCCCTGTGAATTTGGTAAATATGGGAAATCACTTCAACAGAAAGCCCTGGACTCAATCAACACTGGAGAGTGCCTGCTGGAGAAAGGCTTCCATATTCACTATAACAACTCAGGAGGAAAGCCTCTGTGAATGTAAAGGAGGCATCGAACTCCATACATCTGAACATCCACAGTGGAGAGGTTCCCCACAAATTCCAGGTAAGTGGGAAGCTTTAAGGAGCTGCATTGTACTTTCTAACCTGTGCAGGCCAGGACCCTTGCCAGATTTAGGTCACTGCCAGTTTCTGTGGCATAAGCCATTTCACCTCTACCACCTGACAGATTCCCCATAGTGTATATTAGTCACCTCAGTGTAATAAAGGAAAGCAGATGTTTCTGTTCTCTCTCTCATTCCCTGGAGAAAATCACAAATAGTCTGTGCCCTTAGGGGAATGTCATTCCTTCCTCTCTGACTAGTTAAGGCACGATCCTGACCCAATCTTGTCTAAGAAGATTGTTCTAGCCTGGGTATTACCGGCAATTTGCAAATAATTTTCCCTTCTTCCAATTTTGGTCTAATTTGCTTTGCTGTCAAAACCCACCTAGGAAAGAGTATTTCACTTTGTGATCCTAATTTGTGGCCTGAATGCCAGGATTTCTTTGTAGGCTCAGAGTTCACCCTGAGGAGGGGAAAGTTGTTGTGACATTCTGTAGGACTCTGGGGAGAAGGATGAATCCCTTTTTCTCGGGGGATGTCACATAACTCCTAGCACCCCTGAGAAGACTCCAGGCACTGCAGAGGAACCATGTGCCTGGATGTCCAAAACTCAAGTTTCTGGTGTCATTTGTTAAGAGGCCAGGCTGAAACCATAATTGGCGCAGAAACACTGAGTGTGATTAATGAGGTCTGGAGGAGACTGCATCAAGGTCGAGAATGGTACCTCTTCTGCAGTGTCTCCATAGGTGTTTCAGTGGCTAAGGCTATGAGCATGGGTGGGTGCACTCCATGCTGGTGTTTTTCCTGGAACTGACATAACTGTCAGAGCAAATAAGGTTTTGTTTACTCATGTAATGACCTCAAGGCCATTGCTGCCCAGTCAAGAAAATGAAAATAGAGAAATGAGAGATCTCATAGTCCAGGGCTGTGGCTTTTGTCACCCCTCTAACATTTCTGTTGACTCATATAGAGATGATGTTTATTGCTTACCAATATTTCCTGCCACTGATGCGGGCTGCCTTTCCCAAGGCATGGCGGAGTCAATATAGGGTTGCGAAACTTTATGTTTTCCTTTAAAAAATAGATCCAGACTTTAAGTCATTTTTAACGTTCTATTGAAACATAATTGGCGTGCTATAAACTACACATATTTCAGGTGTACAGTTGAGTTGATTATCAGCCTGGATGATATACCAAGACCTTCATCTCTATAAAAATATTTAAAAATATTAGCTCCACTTGGTGGAGCATGCCCTTAGTCCCAGCTGCTTGAGAGACTCGGGGGGACAATCCCTTGATCCTAGGAGTTCAACACTATAGTGAGCTATGATCACAGCCTTGCACTACAGCCTGTGCAACACAGTGAGACACTGTCTCTTTAAAAAAAAAAAAACAAAAAACAAAAACCGGTGTACAATTGAGGTACTTTCCACATACATATAAACTCATGAAACTGTCACAATTATGCTAATGAACATATCCAAATATCCATTACTCCTGTATACCTTTCTAATAATCTTTCCCTACTCTCACTTGCCCTCCAGGCAACCCTTGATTTACCTTTTTTCAAAATAAATTAATTAATATTTTCTGGAATTTTATATGATTTTAATTATAAAGTGTTTTTTATTATTCTTGTTTTCTTCATGCTGCGTAATTATTTTAATATTCATTAATGTTGCTTATGTGAATGGTTCATTCTTTTCTTGCAGAGTCGCATTCTGTTCTATGGATATTATCACTATTTGTTTACCCATTTATCTGTTAATGGATATTTGGGCTGTTTCTGGTTTTGGGTTATTACAAATAAAATGGCATAGTTGAAGTATACAATTTGACATGCTTAAACTCTTGAAACTGAAAGTTTCTTCCTGCGCTTGCAACATATAAAATTATTTTTACAAGGACCTAGTCTACCTTTTGTAATGGATATTTTATATGTAGACACAAATAGAGAGGGATGTATTATGAAACTCTAGAAGCCCTTCCCCAATCTTCCATCATTATATCATTTCATAGCCATTCTTGTTTCATCAGGCTCCACCGCATTACTAGGTGACTTTACTTACAATTCCGGACATCATGTCATTTAATGCATAATTTTTTCAGGATGCACTTCTATAATGTAAGTGTTCTGTCATAACTCTAATAATTCTCATACAAAATGAAAATATTTTAAAATATTAAAAACAGATAAGCAAATGAGTTGATAACCAAATAAAAATACTATAAGTGATCAATAAGCATATGAAAAATATTCAACCTCACTAACAATAAAGATATACACATTTAAATAAAAAAACTATTTATTTCTTTTGTTCCCCACATTTGGCAAAGATGTAAATGAGTGACAGTATTTGATAGTTAGAAGGGATATGGTCACCTTCAAATTAATTGGTGGGAGTATACATTGGAATCTCGTTTTTGCTCTTTTGTTTTTGCTTTTGGAGTCAGGGTCTCACTCTGTTGCCCTGGCTGGAGTGCGGTGGTGTGATCACAGCTCTCTGCAGCCACGAACTCCTGGGCTCAAGCAGATATCCTGTCTCAGCTTCCCAAGTAGCTGGAACTATATGTGCACAGCAACATGCCCAGTTAATTAAAAAAATTTTTTTGTAGAGACAGAGTCTCACTATGTTGCCCATGCCTGGTCTCTAACTCCAAGCCTCAAGGCCATCCTCTCACCTCAGCCTCCCAAAGCACTGAGATTACAAGCATGAGCCGCTGCACCCGGCGAACACCACATTTTTGGAAGGTAATTTGGCATATCCTCATAACTCAGAAATTTTACTTTTAGGAATTTAACCTAAGGACATACTAGAATACTTCAAAAAAGTGTAAGAAATGCAAATAATCTAAATGTCCAAAAAACGGATATTGGTAAATTAACTTATGAAATTTTGGCATGTTGGAATACATATGGAATACAGTTTTGCCATTTAAAATAATACTGTTAGTAGGATAACAAATACATTTTAATTTATGTGCCAAATTTTATAATATCTTATTAATAACTTCACTTGTCATGGACAGAAATAATAAAATTAGCAAAATATGTATGGCTTATTATGGATGATAATAATTATTACATAAATACAACTAAGATCAACTTATTTATATATTTAAATGTGAACATTTTGTTTCATGTGGTTAGCAAAGTCACAAATATTTTGGCAATATTCTGTGAATCCCAATCAACATTTAGTCAATTATGTTCTCTTTGTAGACCACATAATTATATTGTTTTCTATTTTTTAATTGACACATTGTATCGTACATATTTATGGGATACAATTTGATGCTTTGATACATGTATATGTTGTATAATAATCAAATTAGGGTAGCTAGCATATTCATCACCTTGCGCATTTTTCATTTCTTTGTAATGAGAACATTCCAAAACCTCTCTTCAGGGTATTTTATAATATACAATCCCTTACTGTTAACTATTTTCACCCTATTACGCAAAAGGACACCAGAACTTCTTTCTATCTTCTTGTAACTTTGTACCTGTTGACCAACCTCTCCCATCCTCCCCAATCTCTCATTTTCTCCCCAGTGTCAGTAACCACTGCTCTACTCTCTAATTCTATAAGATCAACATTTTTTTTAGATTCCATTTCAAAATGTTAACTTTAAAAAGCAAGTTATTAAGCCACATATTTTCTTCATATGCCCTACTCAAATCTAGAATTGTTTTGTCTACTTGACTTTAAAGTCTGGAAATTTTATCAAAAAAGAGGTTAGTTTAGCATGAGAAATTCTTATTGAACCCATCCTGGCTCCACCACCTTGCCTTACTAAGAGCTCAAAAATAATTGGTTCAATATTTAAGCATAGAATTATGCTGCAGATGGATATCAACGTCACCTCAGTACAATTTCTGGAATTTATGTATGATAACATCTTCCTTAGCCCCATTCCCCTCACCATCTTGACCTGTCCTTTGAAAACATAGCCATGTGTAAATTTCTGGTCTCTGGTACCCATCACGTTCTCCTCCAGGTTTGTTCACGGCAGCTCTTTAATCACAAAAGAAAATGCTTAGACACTGAAGAATGTCATTTGTTGGGATTAATAATTATTACTCATTCTAAAAGTATCCAGATCATCTGTTTCATTCTTCTGAACCCCTTGTGATTTCAGACCATTCTTGCTTTGTTCTTTTTAGTTCAAATAATGTTCTCCTGGATAAAGAAGATTATAAACAAAATAGCACTGTGAAACAGAGGATTCATCTGATTAGGTCTGCCAAATTTAGCATGCCCTGCTTGCTTTTGGTTACCTGCTTTTTATCTTTTTCTTTTCTTTTTTTTTTTTTCATGAAGCTGAAAGCCACAGTAAGTGAAGGCTGCACCACTGAACGCTGAAACTTAACCTTCATTAGCGGCATAATAAATTGAACGTTTATAAATCACCATGGTAATGGTCACTTCAGTTATTTTTCAGGAATGTGGGACAGCTCCTGACCAGTTCAAACTGGTTGACTCTTCAGCTGGGCCTGTGTAAATGCCGGAGAGCATTTTGACATCAGAGGACCAAAAATTCCACCCTCAGATCATAATACCATCATTTTCTGCAAATGTGTCCTATGAAATGCCGTAAATCCCAACTATGTTTGCATAGATCACTGATTGCTTCATTTTTCCCCCACTGACAATCACCTTTTCCCACATCTTAGCTGACCCCACTTCTATAACCTATAAATATCCCTAAGCCTTAACTTCTGGGAGGTGGAGTTGAGACCTGTTCTTCACCTGCTCACTGGCTGCCTCATGAATAGTCTTCTCTTTTGCAAAATCCATTATCTCAGTGATTGACTTGCTGCAGTTGGGCAGAAAGAACCTGGTTGATGATCATTGTAGAAGCTGTAGATACTCGATTATTCACTGTCATCTGTTGCATCAGCTATTCTGTCTCCTCTCTACTTTCATGTAGACATAGATACAGATATCTTGTTTGACATATTTTAAAGAGCATTTTTATTACCCTCCCCATGATGTAGAAATCTCAGTTCATTGGAAGCCTTCACCTTCATAAACTCTTCTTCAAATCTTGTGCATGTCTTTTCATCCTTCTACCAATCTCCAGGTAGTTGGCTCTTTCTTATTCCCTTCTCAACTCCAGTGTTGCTTCCTTAGAAGCCTCCTTTCACAACTGATCTCATGGAATCCTTCCTTCTCCCCAGTTCATGTCACTCTACCCCAATCCTGTCTTATTATTTTTGTTTCACTTATCACTACCTGCAATAATTATTTTTTCTACCTCCTTCAACTAGAAAGTGAGCACCATGAAGATAAAAATAGTACTGTCCCCTTAGGGCCTATTACTGACCCAATCACATACTAGATATCAAATAGATATCTGTTGAATACAGTACTGATATTCCAAACATGAACTGGTACAGCACAGGCAATAAATAATCAGAAGAGTTGCCATATCTTTCTAGTACTGGGCTATGTACTTCACATACATCTTAATATTTAACCGTCATGAGAACATTCTATAAAAACCATTATTGCTGTCTTAAGTTTTGTACAACTGATCTGAAAAAGATTAAGAAACACCTCTGGTTACAAATGGTAAGCTGGTATCCATGTTTCCTGCTTTATTTAGGAAGAGCTTTCCTTCCCATTCTTCATTCTAAAACTCAGTGCAGAAAGTCTTGTTACTTAGCACCACCTAGACATATAGTTATGTTATGTCCAAGATCTTATTTCTAGTATAAAAATTCTAAAATTTGCTTAAATATTGCAAATATTTCTTCTAGAAATATTATTAATTCCACCACAAGTCAGAATATGGTGGTAGTGGATAATGAGCCTAAGAAAATTTGGCAGATTCTCAAACGTATAGCAGAATAATACTGTGACAAGGCATAGGGTGGCATCATATTGGTCAGATCTGACATTTACTTACAGAGTGAAGTTGGAACAATTTACCAAATATCTCTAAGCTTCAGGTTCTTCTTCTGTAGACTGGAAGAAATAATAGATCCAACCTCATGGCATCATTTTGGGAAATAAATGAGATAATGTGTGTAAACCTCTAGGTATAATTCCTGTTGCAGAGTAAGCCTTTAAAAACTGCTAACTATCGTCATCGTCATCATCACCACTATCATTATTTTGAAGACTCTAGGAGACGAATATACATCTGTTTAATTATATCAAGCCACAGTAACCCTGAGCATCATAATACATACCTCTTCCTAGACTAATGTGAGATTTCTGGGTAACTTTCAGTACCTATAAATCTTGTTATTTTTCTCTTCACAAAGACAGCTATATTCAGTACAAAATGTACTCCCTGGGAACACTTGCTCTAGCTCCTAAGTATAAACCAATCAATAGCAGCTGTGTGACATAAGAGAAGATACTTAATCATAATTGTTTTAATCTACTTATCTGTAAAATAAAGGGATTGAAACAGACCATAAAAAGCAAAGTCTGTATCCAAACTAAAGTTCTGAGATTTCTTCTTGCCCAGCTCTGTCTTGTGGTAAATAATTAACATCTATGGTAGCAAAGAATAAATTATTCTGCAGTTCCAGTTCACTAAGTTGATGTCTAGCTCTCTGAGAATATTACACCATTTTAACTCCAAAAATAACAAGACACAGCAGCTCTGCTGTCTAGTAGAAATTAATAAGCTAATGACCTGAAAAAAAATCAATGTAATGCCAAATAGACATACTATAATAACGCATTCTTGAAATAAGTATAATCACCTGTGACTGTCTGTTGCCTCATTAATCCTGACAAAATCCCTACGAAGTATTTAAACGGTTTGTAGCGGAAACATTTTTGTTTTAGCAGGAGAAAGAAAAACCTTATGCCAAACAAGAAATTTGCATATTTTGCCTAAAATTACCCACAACATTGAGGAGCAATCTACAAGAAACTGGATCTGTGAACCTCCAGCTGTCTGTAAGGAGGATGAGAAATAGTGAGATAAACAGATGGGGAATAAGGAAGGAGATGTTTTCTTCTTTCCTTTATTCCTATCTGAACTTCCTACAAAAAAACAGATGAGGCCAATTCCCAAAGTGTCTTTTCTTTAAAAGAAGTTTTGTAATGGTGCTATATTCTCTCCACACAGTGAAACTGTGCAAAAACTGAATTTTCCTTCACTGTGGGTCGCCAGGAACATACCTGGTCTTATCTCATTGTCAAGCCAATCAGTTTCTATTGTTATCGTTACTTAGAGCTTCCCCTCCTGGACAGTTTCTGTGCTTCTGAGCAGAGAGGAAGACCTTGATTTCTAGGCAAGACACTGAGATGCCTATTCTTGGAAAATTATGCTAATGTTTTCTTTCTTTCCTCTTTCTTTCTTCCCTCTGCCTCCCTTTCTGTCTCTCTCCTTCTTCCTCTCCTGGTCTTGGTCTTTGTCTCTACCTCTTTCTCTCTCTCTCCTACTCTTTGTAAAACAGACTATTGCCTCTAATTCCACAAGATACTTAGGTTACTTGCACAGTTACAGATAAAACTCATAGGGCTCATCAGTAGGAATTTTTCTAACAATGACTTGTGCAGTTACTCATACAGCATATTATATGCTCCCACTGTTGCAGATTCAAAAAGTTGACAGAAATTAGGGAAATTTAATTCCAGAGCAGAGTGCCAGTGAGCCAGGATAGTTACACAAAAGTAAGTTTAAAAAGACAATTTCAGTGTCAGGATTCAATTGAAAAGGCTGATAACTTCAGTTTTCTTCATATGTCCAGATATATTTAAAAACAAAATTCTAAAAACTTTTTTGTTTTAAAAGGGAGGAGTGTTCTAACTCTCAGAACCAAAAATATATTCACTGATTAAAGTTTTGTTGACCTTAGTTCATAAAGGATATTAAATTTTAAAAATCCTAAGAATTTATGAAATGTGGAAAAAAACATATTAAGAGCCTCCTCCAAGTCTAGGCAATGGGCTTCTGAAAGTTGTCTTCTCTTGATACCGGCTACTGAGGAATAGGGCCTGTTTTGACGCCAGCTGAAAAGACACTCAAATTACTAATGACCCATTAGCAACATATTCCCATTCAAGACTCTACCTCATTTCTCCACAGAGGACTTTGGGTGTTCACTCGAGTGCTCTGAGGTTTAGGTCAGTTTTGCTAGGACCCTCCAGGGGGCCTCCTGTCTGATAAGACTTCCTAGTGGATAATCACAGAATGAATAAAGTTATTCCCTCCACTATGCACGGGAGGGTCCAAACAGTATGTGGAATCTTTTAAGAGCAGAAAACCTGCATTTCCTTCTCCCCATCATAGTGTGAAATTAGGAGAAGCTAATCTGACAACTCGTTCATGACCAGGAGGGCTAAATTGCCAAAAAGTAAAAAGAGCCAGTCCTGAAGAATTTTCTAGGACTGATATGATTTGGCTGTGTCCCCACTCAAATATAATCTTGAATTGAAGTTCCCATAATTCCCACATGTTGTGAGAGGGACCTGGTGGGAGATAATTGAATCACAGGGACAGTTTCCCCCATACTGTTCTCGTGGTAGTGAATAAGTGTCACAAAATCTGATGATTTTATAAGGGATTTCCCTTTTCACTTGGCTCTCATTCTCTCTTTTCTGCCACCACGTAAGACAGGTCTTTTGCCTTCCGCCACACAAGACAGACCTTTTGCCTTCTGCCATGATTGTGAGGCTTCCCCAGCCATGTGGAACTGTGAGCCCATTAAACCTCTTTTTCTGTATAAATTACCCAGTCTTGGGTATGTCTTTATCAACAGCATGAAAACAGACTAATACGAGGACACTACCCAAAAGTTCAGAAAGAATAAATACATTGCAAAGATGAAACTGCTCAATCGAGTGGAAAGAAGTTTCCTTCCCCAAATTTAAAAACCAAAGGTATAGGCTGACATCCAGTATTATACACAACATATTTGGTTTCATTACTATGAAAAGTATGACAAATGCAAAAATGGAAAATAAAGACCTAAGTGGGTGATTGTCACCAGAAGTTTCACTGACGTTCTTCCCCTTGATTCTGTCCTGTCAAGTCAATTCTTGTGGTTAGCATCATGATGGAGCATTCTACTCCCTTTCTGTTCTCAGGAGAGATGCCTGAATTTCTTTGTTCCTTCCCAACATCCTAGATCCTATAACAATAAAACAGGCAAAATACAGTTGCTGTGGTTCCATTGCCCCTGACTGCAATTCGTTCTCCAAGTTAAACCAAGATAATCTTTCAAACACCCAAAGCTTAGAGGTCTCCCTAGGTTTTAAAGCCATTCAGTGACTTGCCATTGTCTGAGAGTGAAATATGAAGTCCATTTTATGGCTTAAAATGTTCGTAGTGATGTGCCTCCTTTCTTCTTCTCCAGCCTCATCTTCTGCCATTCCCTCATCCTGCATTAGCATCCCATGTTCTAGCCTTTCTTTTAATTGTTCACATACACAGTATTCTCCCTTTCTCCTGGATGCTAGAATCTTCAGCTCCTTCTGTTTGCACTACCCCTTCTTCCCTTCTCCTAACTTCTGTTCTACCCATAAACATTTTTCAGACTTCAGGAGAAATAGCACTTCCTACAGGAGACTTGCCTCTTCTACCTCACCATGTTAAGCCCCTCTGACACGGGCTCCCATATACCTGCCTGGGACCAAATTATTGTCTGCATCTCCAAAGAGGCCCCAAGCTCCATGGAGGTAAGATCATTGGTTTTATTTACTGCATGTACTCATGCCCTAGTACAGGACATATCTGTGGTGGCCGAAACACATTTGTTGAATAAATTGTACAAATTATATGAGCACAACCTATTAAGTAGAAGTTACTTTAGAGTAGTTGTTTATAACTGATACCACCCAATATTGGAACGCATGTGTAGAAATTTTTCAAAAATTCTTCCTCAGTCTTCAGGTCCACCTGTAAGTGATGAATTTCTTTTCCTCTTTCTCTGTGTCACAGATTACCACCACTTGACCATTTGGCAACTGAATAACTTTGACCATTAGATTCTTCTCCCGTTACTGAACTGAACAGCCTTTCTGTTCTTGCCATTTGCGGGAATGTGTGTTTTGTTAAGTACAAGTCACAAGACTGGCTCAATCCTTAATGCATCCATCTGTTGGTTTCCCCAATATAGTTTAGTCAATAAACAGAATTCCATTTCCAGATTGGAAAATCTATGTTTTGTGGGCTGAATTGTGTATTCCCCCACAAATCCTTACATTGAATCCCTACCACCTAATACCTGAGAATGTAGCTCTATTTGAAGTTAGAGCCTTTAAAGAGGTGATTAAGTTAAAATAAGGCCATGTGGACTGTAATCCAACCTGGCTAGTGTCCTTATAAGAAGAGGAAATTTGGACACACACACAGACACACATTCACAGAGAAAAAGCCGTGTGAGGACGCAGCGAGAAAGTGACCATCTGAAAGCCAAGGAGAGAGGCCTGAAGAAACCAAACCTTCCAACACCTTGATCTTGGACTTCCAGCCTCAGGAATTGTGAGACAATAAATTTCTGTTGTTTAAGCCACCAAGTCTATGGTATTTTGTTATAGCAGCCCTGGGAAACACCAAGAAAAGTTAGAAATATCTCACCATATTCTGGAGTTGAAAATCTATCTGTATCATTGTTCTTTCTCCATTTTCAACTAAGTATCTCTTAATCCAGAAATAAATATGAATATTAAGGAAGAAACTTAATAAGAATATTTCATTGATCACCAAATTTGTGCTAGGCATTGTACTGGGTGCTTCAAGGAATGTCATTTTGTTCCCCTTTTAACAGCTCAGGAAACAGGATCAGAGAGGTTATGTAATCACCCAAAGATCATACATTTAGCAAAGGGGATGAGACAGCATTTGAATGTAGATCTAAGAGAATTCAGTGGAGTAGACAAAGCAAAGGCTTTGGAGCCATGTGACTTGGATGTGTACCCAAGTTTGTTGCTAAGTTCTGGTATCAGTCCCTTGTCTTCCATGAGGCTCATTTTCTTCAACTGTAAAATGAGGATACTACTACTTACCTTGCAGGGTTAGCAAGAAAACTAAATGAAATAACTTACAAAGGAACAAAAACATAGTAGCTATTTAAAAAGTCAACTCCTCTATTGTAGCTTGTGGTAGGAAAGTCAAAACAAGCCCCAGACCCCAGTACTAGCAGTAACTGTCTTATGCCAGCAGTGGTTTTTGTTTGTTTGTTTGTTTCAATAAAGAAAAAGCTTATTTTTGTATTGATTTATATGTCATTATTTCAAAATTCAGTAAACATGTCTATCAGGTGAGTGACTGGCCTGCCTCTGAGCCTGGGCCTGTGATTGAGTGCTTCTTGGAATGTCTGTGCTCACCAGTGTGCATGGGATGAAGGAAAAATCAATTTAAGACTAGCCTGGCCTAACAGGTCAGAACTGAGCTGACAGACACTAGGGTATGGGAAAATATATATTTGCTCAAAGAGTGCTGATTTCAGTCTATATTCAACTTGTATTTCTTAAATAAATCGCCATTCAGACAGGGCTAAAAGTACTGCTCAGCTACAGTTATCTCAAAATTAAGAGTTTAATTTTCAAAAAAGAAGTAATACTCAGTAGTCAGCCACACCTTGTGTCAAAGCCTCCTCCTTCATTTTCTAGATAAGTGACCTTGACCAGATTCCCCAAACTCCTTAAACGTGTTTTGCTCATCTGTAAAATGACCACAATAATAACTACCTCACAGCTTGGTTGTAAATAATAAATGCAATTATATATGTATAGTGCTTAATGATAATAGCATTTATATAACATTTGCTATGTGCCGGTCACTGGTCTAAGCACTTGACTTGTATCTAACTTAGTATAGTCTCCACAACAACTTGATGAAATAGGTGCTGCTATTATCCTCATTTTACTGATGAGGAAGCTGAGATTCAGATAAATTAAGTAACTATCCAAAAGTCACAGAGCTAGTAGATGGTAGAGCTGGATTAAAACCCAAGCGGTCTGATTCCAGAGGCTGTATGTGTAGACAGTAAGAGATGGCTGCTTCTGAGTAAATGTTCAACACTCAACACTTGTAATTTCATTAAAGGAATAATACCTCTCGTAACTTTGCATCATTGTGCTGCATTTGTTTTTAAGAGAACTTCGTTTGCAAAACTAAATCAAATACAGCTCTCTACATGCTAGGAAGCCATGTGTCAGTTAAAACATACCCACTCTCCATGCCCTCAGGCCTTTGCCGTTTGATACCCGCTCCTCTTGAGTATCTTTGCCCTCCCACTTTCTTCAACTGTTTTCCTATGCAGCTATCAGATCTCCACCATGGAAATACCAATCACAGGATCATAAGGAGCTTACTCTCTCTGGATGTCTTCAAAGAGGGCTCTGTCTTTTTCTCTGGATCCCTTCCAGCTGATGCAGCACAGGGCCACCCAAAGTACACGCGCAATACACGCTGACCAAAGAAAAGTATATATAAATATGAGATATGTGTTCAAGAGAAGATGGAAAATTTTAATAGGATGGTGAGATTTCCCATATGTTGTGATTATCTTTTTATATAACAGAAATATATTGATAATGGGTTTTTGGAGACGAATGTTCCCATATTTTATATTAAAAGTCTATTTTGAATTTAAAATATCTATAGAACATTATATGTGGTATATTATAAAACCAAAAAAGGGCTGCTTACCCAGTCAACATCTCCCCACTCCTCTGATTTTTATATGCATTTCTCAGCTTCTATGTTCAGGACATTACATCAGCTATATATTTCTGTCATCACAGTGATTTGTGTTATTAAAAACATAATTCTTAGCTAAAACAAAGTTAAATTTGAGATAAACCATCATCCATATAATTTTGTAAGAACATTCTTATTTATAGGCTATACAGGTGAGTGTCCCTTATCCAAAATGCTTAGGACTAGAAGTATTTCAGATTTCAGAATTTTGGGGGGATTTTGTATTTGCATGTACATAATGAGATATCTTGGGGCTGAGACCTAAGTCTAACCAGAAAATTTATTTGTTTCACATACATATTATACATATAGCCTGAAAATAATCTTATGCATTTTAATAATTTTGTACATGAAACCAAGTTTGTATCTAGTACTTACATGTGGAATTTTCCACTTGTCATGTTTCAGATTGTTGGAGCACTTTTTAACAAAAACTTTCATTTAAAAAAGATTATTGCTTAGGAGTGGGGGCCAGGGAGGCAGTGTATAATGACACTATCTTTATTTTGCTAGATAAGTAAGTAATTTATGTCTATTTGGAGACTTTATGGCAATAAATGATCTAGTAGGTTAGCCAGTTTGGTTGCCCTGACTGCTATCTACCAAAAAGATTTAATTTGCCCCGTGTTCTACATGATTTAGTCATCAGGGACATTTGGGAAGATTTTTTCTATTGGGAGATATATTAGGTTAGGCTGTGATAGCAAATAGAAACAAACATGCAAAGGCTCAACAGATTAGAAGTTTATATCTTGCTTGCATCACAGTCCAGGAAGGCTCAGATTTTGGAGCAATTTGGATTTCAGATTTTTAGATCAGGGATGCTAAACCTGTGACTGACACACAGCTTCCTGGCATGTAAAGAAGGGCCACAAGAAAGACATGGGGCATGGAACACCTCAGATGTGATGCCCAGGAGTTTAGAAATTTTAAGGATTTTAAACATGAGAATATCTAAACACGATCACATCAGTTTTAGAAATTTTCCTAGGAGAAGTGTGGAAGGTAAATTGGATTTAAGAAATGTGGAGCAATTAAATGAGATAAGTCAGGTACAGAAAGATAAATATTGCATGTTCTTAGTCATATGTGAAAGCTAGAAAAAAAACCTTATAGAAGTAGAGAGTAGAATTGTGGTTATCAGAGGCTGGGAAGGGTAAGGGGAGATGTGTATAGGGAGAGGCTGGTTTACGGATACGAAGAAACAGCTAGATTGGAGGATAAGTTCTAGTGTTTTCTAGAACACATGTAGGGTGAATATGGTTAACAATAATTTAGTGTATAGGTTCCAAAAGCCAGAAGAGAGGATTTTGAATGTACACAACACAAGCAATGATAAACATTTGAGTTAATAAATATGCTAATAATCAAATATCCTGATTTTGTCACTATACATTGTATACATGTATTGATATATCACTCCGTACATATATATCACTGTGTATATACAGATCACATAAATATGCACAGTTATTCCATGTCAACTAAAAAGGGAAAAAATCCTTCCTTACAAAGATCACTGTTTGGTAAGCAGTTTAATTCACTGTAATAAAGCATCTCACAATGCAAAAAAAAGGGGGGGGCATATTTGGAGGTAATGAGAAGCTAACTGCTGTTTGCTATCATAGGAGAAAATATGAATCTGGACAGTGGCAGTGGAAATTGAGAGGAGGGAAAGGGATGAAGGGGTACTAAGTTTTCTCTAGACCTCAGTCCTTGCTATCTACTAAAAAAACCTATTCTTCACATTTTTCTCTATCTCACATTTATTATTCATTAATATTTCAGAAGCAATATGTTGGGACTAATATTAATGTATTAATACTTTGTGGCAGGCTCTGTAATAGTGTTTAATACGCTTTACCTATTTTAATTTTCACCTTTTTTTTTTTTTTTTAGAAAAGCTTACTTTATAATAAGGAATCTGAGACCCAGAGTTGAAGCAAATTGCCCAAGGTTACACAGCTGGTCAGTAGCAGACACAAGATCCAAACCCGGTTTGTCTGAATCCAGTGCTGACGTCCTTGTGCCTCACCTATCCGCCACCGCCAAACTGCTTCCTGTTCTTCCAGTTGTCACTATCCTTGACTCATTGCACTTTGACCTCAATCAATCTTCTTATCTTTTCTTAAAAGAAAAACATGTTTGCTGTCTAATCTTTTCAACTACTATCCAGTCCATTTCTCTTTCCATGTAACCTTGGTCTTCAGTCCATGACAATGTCTATCTTCTCACAGATCATTTCAGCTGTTCAGTTTTTGTGCCTTCTAAATTTACTCACACTAAATATTGTCCTGAAAAATTCAAAATATTTCTCCATCCTTTATTCCCTGGTGCTCACCTGAGTATTTTGCATTATTAACTACTTCTTTCTTCTTGAAACTGTTTCTCCCACAAGAGCTGCAAACCTGTGTTCTCCCAGCGTGTTGCCATTTTACCTCAGCAGTTCCTTTTCTGTCTTTTTTGCCAGTTCCTTCGTCAGAAGCTTCTATGTCCTGTGCATGCCATTAGAGGAGCTGAAGTTTTCTTTGGTTCCTTGTTTTCTTTTTGTCTTCTACTATTATTCCCTTTCAATATGGCCCCTCAATTTACTCTTCATATTACAATTTAAATTATCATCCTAGAGTACAAATATCTATTTTCCTGTTTTAATTTCTCAAGATTTTGTCAAGACCTAATTTCAAATTAATGTTAAAGACATTTGCTTGGCGGCTTACCAACAACGCGACAAGACACATTTTACACAGTCTCCTCATACACTCCTTCCCCGCTGAGCCAGCCACCTTTCCCAGTAAAGAAGGTAAAGAAGATATAAAAATGATTCGTTCTGCTGTTAGTGTCAGTCTTTTGCTCAACTCCCATTTCTCCCAAGTATTTAGATTTTTTTTTCTTTAAGAAAATAAATGCCAGCTGGGCACAGTGGCTCATGCCTGTAATCTTAGCACTTTTGGGGAGTCCAAGGTGGGAGGGTCGCTTGAGCCCTGGAGATTGAGGTTGCAGTGAGCTGGGATTATGCCACTGCATTCTAGCCAAACAGACAGAGCGAGATCTTGTCTCAAGATAAAAAAAAAAAAAAAAAAAAAAAAAGGCAACCACTTACGTTTACAGAATTAAAATTGCAGCCTGCCGCTGACAACCTGAGAAAAAGAGACAAAGTCAGTGGAATAGCCCTTGCTATTTATGCAAGTCCGCATACAGCTAGCCCTGGAGTTCCTGGACAGCAAGGAACCTCTGTCCCAAACTTGACTCAGAGCTTCCAAAGTTGGTGTATTTCAACAAGTAAGCATTCCATTGAGCCAACAATTTGGTAGGCTACCAGCGGCTCTGGAGCGCCTGTTGATGGTGACAGTTTTTGTGGGGGCATCTCAATATGACACACAATTGACACTGATCAGAAACACAGCGCCAAGGACACTCTAGTCCTAGCCATGAAATGTTATGATTCCAGGTTTTCAGGACAGAGCAGAGTCCACTTCTCATCTCCAGTATCCGTAAAAATGTGTCCAAAATGTAACTAAGAAAACACAATGGTATTAGTTACTTCTGCTCCCCGTCACCCTCAACCCCACTGATTACGAGATGGGAACTCACACAAAACTTTGAGACAAAAGAGCAACGAGTTTGCTTTATTGTTTGCTTGTTTTGTTCCGGAGCCGGGAGGGAGTGCAGGAGGAGGAATCCAAGCTTCCAAGCCTCTGCTCCGCTCTCCTTCTATCCAGTTACTGAAGGAAACTCTTCTTCAGAAATAACCTTTTAACTTTTCTTCTGTCAGCTGCCTGCCAATCACGGAGCCAGAGGCTGAGGGGAGGCTTTGAGCCGGTCTGCGAGTCCGGAAGGCAAAGATCGCGAAGCTTGGCGCTCCAGAACGCTCAGGGGGCAGGTGACACAGTCGCGGGTTACCCGGCGGGCGCTGGCTTGACAGTTTCCTCCCCGCCCACTGGCAGGGGAGCGCCCCGCCGGGCTGCACGCGCGCGCGCGCAGGGGGGACATAAAAGCCGCGGCCGCGCGGAGACGCGGAGCTCGCCCACCGCCCGCCCCAGCAGTGGCTGCACCATGCACGTGAACGGCAAAGTGGCGCTGGTGACCGGCGCGGCTCAGGGCATAGGCAGAGCCTTTGCAGAGGCGCTGCTGCTTAAGGGCGCCAAGGTAAGCCCGGCGCCCAGCCGCGGAAATTTCTCTGCCCACACACTCCGAGACTCGCCCCGCCGCCCGAGGTGCACTGGCGGAGACAGGGAGGCCGCGCCCGGCGTGCCCACTTTGCCACTTCCAAAATTTGCTGAAGCTGAGGCTGTGAGCACACCTCAGAAGTGGCTGGGAGGGAACCCAAACCTAATTGCCACATTTCAGGTCCAGGAGGGGAGCCTCTTGTGTGTTTATTGTTTGTCCGTCTATTTCGTGAGCTGCGCAGGCCCGCGATTCCTCTCCTCTTGTCTATAGGTAGCGCTGGTGGATTGGAATCTTGAAGCAGGTGTACAGTGTAAAGCTGCCCTGGATGAGCAATTTGAACCTCAGAAGACTCTGTTCATCCAGTGCGATGTGGCTGACCAGCAACAACTGAGAGGTAAGACAGGGGAATCAATCTGTCAACTGGGAACGTGCTCTCAACAAGCAACAACCTGAAGGCAGCCCGGCCAGGGGGCCCTGGGTGCCGCCTCCGCTGCCTCCTCGAGGGCAGCTACCTTGAAGCTCCAAAAGACAATTTGGACTGATACGTTTCCTTCTGACAGCCCAATAGCTGTAAAACCGAAAGAAAGGCAAGACTGCTGGAGAAATCCTTTTATTGTAGTCATTTGGCAGCATTAATGTAATCAAAATTCCTTTATGTATTCAAAGACAGTGCTGCTGCAGTAATTATTAAATGATTGAAATTGCAGACAAAACTTGGAAAATTAAAGTAGGTTAAGTAAGGTACTGTTGACAAACAACTTCTCCCAGAAAGCTGGAGTCCAATGACAATCAAATGTGGCAGTGTTTTTCGTTTAAACATATCAGAATACAAGTTCAAGGAGCATCATCACAGAAGTGCTAGATGCTTTTGACCATATGTTTTCTCCGGCTTTTTCCCCAATGAGACAGTACTTTAAAATAATAATAATAGTAATCATAATAAAGTATACAATGTTAGAATTGTAGTAGAAACATCTCTATCAGCCTTTCCTCAATGCTTTCCTGTTTCCGGCTACTCACTTAAAATAGACCAATCTACTTGTGAAGTATCAGGGACAATATTGGCATACACAATAAACAGCTTTGATTATAAAGCTGTTTTTTTTTTTTGTACATCTATTGGAGAACTTGAGAGTGCCCCAATAAACTTACAGGAAACAAAAATTCTGGAGAAAAACTAGAAAAGTAAGATATTTGTATTTCACAAAGTTTTATTCAAAGAGACTGAGTAAATTGTAAGGCACTTTTTAATCAAGGGGTCTGAAAACTTTTGCAAATCTTATTCCAGTGCTCCTGTTCTTAAAGGGACATCAAATGTACATTTATTTTAAAATTTTTAAATATTCTGTAAGAGAATGAAAATGAACTGACGTGTTAGAAGGAAGTGGTGTACCCACAGTTAAGAGAAATTGTAAAGGAAATTACATCACCGAAATCTGAAAATGCTAATAAAGACCTATAACACAGATGACAAGCATGAGCAGAACAGATTTGTAAACACAATGCAAGAGGAACATATTGTACCAGAGGACAATTATGTTGATTGCACATGATATTTTGCATCAAGGATAGAGCCAGGTCAGATCTCAACATTCATGCTGATGGAATAAGGAACAGTATAAACAATCTGAAAGCCATTTCTGTCTCAATTTATATAGTTTCATAAATGACATTTAACTACAATTGTTTTTTTCCCAGTATTTAAAATTAATACCTTGGCTATAAACACATTCCTTAAGGATAAATGATTGTGGAGGAGGAAAAAAACTCAGACACATAAGTGACCCGGGAAGGCATGTTGGTCATGAGAAATCCACATGTTGTCTGGACATGAGCATTTGCTTGCATCTAAAGAAAACATGACATTGATTCTTCCAGTTTCAGGATTTAATGTTGCCTATAACTTTTAAAATTGTTTAGACAGTGTGGAAATTATAAAAATATGAGATGAAAAGTTTCTTGGAGATAATCTAAACATAACTTATTTTCCAAATGAACAAATCACAGCCAAGAGAGTTTAGGTAAATTACAAAGAGTACCATAGCATATAAATGTCAGCAAGAGGTAGACTGTACGTTGCTTGAGCCTGGAATTCAATGGGATGTCAGAAAACAAGATGGTATACTATACATTGGTAAGGGCAGAGTATAAGGAATACGGTGGAGAACAGAATGAGGAAAGAAAATTAAACCAGCAATTAGACATACATATTTAACACCCTCATTTTCCAAAAGGTGAAGGTTGTTTCTGTGGAGTTATGAAGAGTTAGAACATACTCAGAATGGAAGGAGAAAAAAAAAATACTGGGGGACCTTTTCTGGACCCAATTTGAGATTCTAAGAAACATTTTTAAAATTCCATGAAAAAAGGCCGGGTGCAGTGGCTCACACTTGTAATCCCAGCAGTTTGGGAGGCCGAGGCGGGCGGATCACGAGGTCAGGAGATCGAGACTTTCACTCGCGTCTGTGTGAAGAGACCACCAAACAGGCTTTGTGTGAGCAACAAGGCTGTTTATTTCACCTGGGTGCAGGCGGGCTGAGTCGGAAAAGAGAGTCAGCAAAGGGAAATAGGGGTGGGGCTATTTTATAAGATTTGGGTAGGTAAAGGAAAAAGGGGGGTTGCTCGCTGGTGGGCAGCAGTGGGGGTCACGAGGTGCTCAGTGGTGGAGCTTTTTGAGCCAGGATGAGCCAGGAGACGGAATTTCACAAGTAATGTCATCAGTTAAGGCAAGGACCGGCCATTTTCACTTCTTTTGTGGTGGAATGTCATCAGTTAAGGCAGGAACAGGCCATTTAAGTATCACTACTTTTGTGATTCTTCAGTTACTTCAGGCCATCTGGATGTATATGTGCAGGTCACAGGGGATATGATGGCTTAGCTTGGGCTCAGAGGCCTGACAGAGATCATCCTGGCTAACACGGTGAAACCCCGTCTCTACTAAAAATACAAAAAATTAGCCGGGCGTGGTGGCGGGCGCCTGTAGTCCCAGCTACTCGGGAGGCTGAGGCAGGAGAATGGCGTGAACCCGGGAGGCGGAGCTTGCAGTGAGCTGAGATCAGGCCACTGCACTCCAGCCTGGGGGACAGAACGAGGCTCCGACTCAAAAAAAAAAAAAAAATCCATGAAAAATAAACAGTTTGTGTTTGTTGTTCTTCCATTCCCGTACAGTGAGTGTAAAAGGTACATATTAGGAAATCTTGAAAATGTTTTTAGTAAACAACTAGCATAGTAATTTCTCTATATGGCAACTGATTAATCCATGTCTTCCCCAATATGTCTGGTGGTTGTTAATGATTATATGAATTTATTTCAATCAAAATAAAGCTTATGCTGACCTACTTTTTTTAAAGGACTTGATATGTTGGTCTGGACACCTGAGAATATATTTCCGTCATGTAGAAAAACAACCACAATTTTTATCCATAGTGTAAAATAATAGAATGAATGATCAAAGGCCCAGGGAAACAGTTTAAATCAATTAGAACTATGTCAAAGGCTGCTTTGAGAAACAATAGACATGTGATTGGACAGTGTAATGAAAGACATTCAGGCCTCAGAATCCATGCCAACTTTATCCTGTTTGAACATAGTTTTATACAAACTAGTAATCCTAGTAATGTGAAGTAGTAATAATAGTGAGAAAGAAGAAGGAAATAGTAAACATCGAAGTTTCAGTAATCAAATAAAATCAACTGAATGAAAAGTAGACTTTTACTAAGATATAAAAACTCCCCCAAACATGCATAATAGATCTGAATACACAAGAATATTTGTATTAACATAACACTTGATGAATTTAATATGGCTTATGGAAAAGGATGTTTACCAATAGTCTAAGCTACAGAGCTTCAGTAGCTTCTCAGGGACTAAGAGACATTGCTTGCCCTAACTGACTTCAACGAGCTCTTAGCTTAGGATCTTAGCTCAGTTCTCTAAAATGTACCCCATTAAGTTACTGCTTATAGAACTTCAATGTGCATACAAATCATGTAAGAATATGTTAAAGTTAAGATTCTTATTCAGTTAGTCTGTGGTGTCTGCAAAATTCTGCATTCTTACCAAGCTGCCAGATTGATGCTTCTAGTCCACAAACCACACATTGAGAAACAAGGAATTAATTACACTCAGCCCATGAGTTTAGTAACTTTCACTATGAGGGTAAATAAACTGAAATTCCTCTCATGGCATAGGACATGATTTAAATGTATACATGGAAAATAAGAATGTATCACTAATATCTTGTTTTATAATTAGACACTTTTAGAAAAGTTGTAGACCACTTTGGAAGACTGGACATTTTGGTCAATAATGCTGGAGTGAATAATGAGAAAAACTGGGAAAGAACTCTGCAAATTAATTTGGTAAGTTATCTTAGCTATGTTTCTTGTCTATAATTATTTAATAACATGATGTTTATAAAGAAAAAAAGGTTCTTGGAGTCAAGGAAACAAAACAATGACCTACAATACTGAAAAAGGAAAGTTACAGAAAGCTGGATAAAAGCATTTTCTTTTATAAAAAGGAAGACATTTAATTATGAAAGTAAGTCTATCTTAAAATATTAGAAAGAAGCATGAATAAAATATAAGTGATTGCTTAACTCAGGGATTGGCAGACTATGACCCACAGGCCAAAATAGCCTGCCAACTCTTTTGGTATGACCTGCAAGCTAAAAATACCATTTTACATTTCTAAATGGTGGATAAATTCAAAAGAAGAATAATATGATTATATGAAATTCAACTTTCAGTGTCTATAAAGTTTTATTGGAACACAGCCACAGTCATTCATTTAAGAATTGTCATTGGCTATTTTCATGCTACAGGGGCAAAGTTTAATATTTGTAAAAGATCCTGTGGCATTCAATGACTAAAATATTTACAATCTGGCCCTTTACAGAAAAAGCTGGTCAACCGCTGACTTATTTATTTAAAAGTAAATCTTAATTAAATGCCAGAATGTAACAGAAAACAAAATTAAAGTGACAATTGAACTTTGTAATTAGTAGGACTTTTTATCCTGAAGGTTCGTGGTTCGTGTGTGTGTGTGATTTCCATAATGTTTGATAATGACTTAGCTCCTAAAAATGGTAGAATTAAGAAATAAAATTTTCTCTTTTATCCATTAAGTCACGAGTTTGTGGGTTACCTCATTCTATAAATACCCTTGACATAAGATATTGGAGTTTAGTAAAAATCAAACGTTAACTAAAACTAAATGTCAAATAGGCTGTGCCTGGGGTCTCCCTGACCTTGCTAAGGTCATTCTCACCAATCTTACAAGGCAGGTAATTGTAGAGTACAATTTGGCCACTGTGTATGTATAAAGGTACAGGGAGTGACCTCCTACTTCGTGATATCCTCCTAGTAGATTATAAACTCCATAAAAACAAGAACTGGGTTGTGTTTTTCTTTGTTTCTCTCTCAGTAATCAACATAATATCTTGAAGATAGTGCTTAGTCAATACATTTTTTACTTAAATTGAAATGCCCATGAGTAATTACCTAACTGCTATAATAACTTGATAGAGGCAATGAGGATGACACTTCTTCACAAAAAAGCCAAATCTGTAAGTCCTACCTTGAGAAGAGTACAAAATTGCTCCCTAAACTTGACAGATAACTAAAATACAGTTTTCTTTTAATTTTTTAAATTTTTAAATTATTTTTGTTGGTTTTTCTTTTTCAACTTTTATTTTAGGTTCAGGGTGTACATGTGCAGATTTGTTACCTGAGTAAATCGTGTGTCACTGGGGTTTGGTGTACAGATGATTTCATCACCCAGATAGTGGTCATAGCAACCCATAGATAGTTTTCCCACTCTCACCCTTCTCCCACCCTTCATCCTCAAGTAGACCTTGGTGACTGTTGTTCCCCTTTGTATCCATATGTGCTTAATGTTTTGTTCCTGTTTGTAAGTGAGAACATGAGGTATTTGATTTTCTGTTCCTGCATTAATTTGCTTAGGATAATGATCTCTAGCTGCATCCATGTTGCTGCAACCAACATGATTTCCTTTTTTATGGGTGTGTGGTGTTTCATGCTGTATACCTACCCATGTTCTTTATCCAGTCCCCCGTTGATGGGCATCTAGGTTGATTCTGTCTTTGCTATTGTGAATAGTGTTGTGATGACCATATTAGCGCTGTGTCTTTTTTGGTAGAATGATTTATGTTCCTTTGGGTATATACCCAGTAATGGGGTTGCTGGGTTGAATGGTAGTTCTGTTGTAAGTTCTTCGAGAAAAGCTCCAAAATGCTTTCCATGGTGTCTGACTAGTTTACTTTCTTACCAGCAGCATATAAGTGTTCCCTTTTCTCTGCAACCTCGCCAAGCCAATATCCATTATTTATTTTTTACTTTTTAATGATAGCCATTCTGATTGCTGTGAAATTGTATTTCATTGTGGTTCTGATTTGCATTTCTCTGATGATTAGTGATATTGAGCATTTTTTATGTTTGTTGGCCATGTGTCTGTCCTCTTCTGAGAAGTATTCACAGAAGTCTCTTTATGTCCTTTGCCCTTTTTTTAATGGGGTTGTTTGGTTTTTGCTTGTTGATTTGCTAAAGTTCCTTCTATAATCTGTATATTAGCCCTTTGTCAGATCCATAGTTTGCAAATATTTTCTCCAGTTCTGTAGGTTATCTGCTTACTGCTTTGATAGTTTCTTTTGCTGTGCAGAAGCTCTTTAGTTTAATTAGGTCCTATCTGTCTATTTTTGGTTTTGTTGCAATTGCTTTTGGAGACTTCATCATGAGATCTTTGCCACGGCATGTCTTCAGAATGGGGTGTTTTGTGTTTTCTTCTAGAATTTGGATAGTTTTAGGTTTTATATATGGTGTAAGGAAGGGGTCCAGTTTCAATCTTCTGCATATGGCTACCTGGTTATCCCAGCACAATTTATTGAATAGTGCATCCTTTCCCCATGCTCGTTTTTGTCAATTTTGTCAAAGATCAGATGATTGTAGGTGTACAGCCTTATTTCTGGCTTCTCCATGCTGTTCCATTGGTCTATATATCTGTTTTTGTACCAGTACCATGCTGTTTGGGTTACTGTAGCCTTGTATAGTTTGAAGTCGAGTAGTGTGATGCCTCCAGCTTTGTTCATTTTACTTAGAATTGCTTTGACTATTCTGACTCTTTTTGGATTCCATATGAATTTGAAAATAGTTTTTTTTAATTCTGTGGAAATGATGATGGTAGTTTGATAGGAATAGCATTGAATCTGTAAATTGCTTTGGGCAGTATGGCCATTTTAACAGTATTGATTCTTCCTATCCGTGAACATGGAATGTGTTTTCATTTAATAATGACATCTCTGATTCCTTTCAGTAGTGTTTTACAATTCTCATTGTAGAGATCTTTCACCTTGCTGGTCAGCTGTATTCATAGGTATTTTATTCTTTTTGTGGTGGTTGTAAATGGGATTGCATTCTTGATTTGCCTCTTAGCTTGGACATTATTGGTGTTTGGAAACATTACTGATTTTTGTACATTGGTTATGTATCCTGAAACGTAACTTAAATTGTTTATCAGTTCTAGGAACCTTTGGGCAGAGACTATGGTGTTTTCTATGTATAGAATCATATCGTTTGCAAAAAAAGATAGTTTGACTTCCTCTCTTCTTATTTAGATGCACTTTATTTCTTTCTCTTGCCAGATTGCTCTGGCTTGGATTGCCAGTACTATGTTGAATATGAGTGGTGAGAGTGGGTATCCTTGTCTTGTTTCAGCTCTCAAGGCGAATGCTTCCAGCTTTTTCCCACTCAGTAAGATGTTTGCTTTATGTTACTTCGATGCCTATGTTGTTGAGGATTTTTTAACATGAAAAGATGTTGAATTTTACCTAAAATCTTTTAATTAAGAAAGAAGGTTCTATTTTACAGTATGGATACCCTCCTTGCAGTTCTTTTAAAACTTTTTCTCCAGTGTACCTCTTTCATTATATTTGAAAATAACTTGAAACTGTCAGGCTTCCCTCAAAATCTTTTTGGGATTCTAATTGCAAATATACATACGTGTGTTTGGAGAGACCTGATAGCTGATTTTCCTGAGTTGAGACAGTTCTGTGATCTTCTTCTACTTTAGGGTAGAAATGTATTCAAATGAGATATTCTGTCTGTGAATCATACTTACATCTCTTGGCTAAATCTTCCATTATTATGGTATATGAATGTTTAATATACCATTGAATTTTTTTAATTCCTAATTTAGTATTTGTGCTTCTGTACTTACAAATTGTACTATCCTTAATTTTCTTTTCTTATAATGTTCTTATTTGGTTTGGGTGTCATCTATATCTTGGCTTCCTTTTATGTCCTTGATCTGTTCGTTTCTCAACAGAGGCATTCTTATCTCAAATGGCAAATGTCAGTTTGCCTACCTCTTTTAGTAATTCTGTAAGTTTAGACTCTATATAGTATAAATCTATAATATTCAGAGCATAAGTTCCTAATGATTGCAATTTATTGATTTTTAAATTTTTTTAAAGTTAAACTTCTGATTTGCTGTCTGTGATTTTTTAATCTATTCTATATTTTCAGATATAAAATTAATACCCTATCATTTTCTTTGGATTCACATTCACCTACCTTTCTCCATTACTTTATTTTAAAAATATAAGTAACCTTTTATGTTAAATTTGTTGTTGCTGATGGTTTATTGTGAGATCTTAGAATCCTCTAATCTGTAGTTAGACACAACTGGGAACATCTGCCTTTTTAATATTTGTGAGTTTAAGCCATTTATCTTTATTTTTACTCTTCCGTTTTATACTTTAATATTTACTGTTTTCTTTTTGTTTTTATTCTTTTTCTGTTCCTTACCTAAATGCATTATATAGCTTTAATTTTCTTATGCTGGTAAAAAAAAAAAAAAAACTATGCATTTTATATTTACTCTTTGGAGGATATCCCTGACTTATTAAGAGTTGTATTTCATTACATCTTTTGGTAGCCTGATAAAACAAAAATTTTGAAAATATAGCTAATTGGGAACTGCAAGGATTTTTAAGAATATAGACTCATGCCACTTTCCAAAACCACATTAAATGATGAGATTTTCTTTGAACCAGGCTATCCCAGTGAAAAAGCACAAATTGCACAACAGCTTTCTCTCTTTAACATTACTACTGATATTTGTAATAGCTTCATCGGTAATATCTACAGATATTTTTACAGATAAAATTAATAGAGTATATAGTTCCTGTATTTGGTGACTTCCTAATGGACACTTGCTGTGTCTTTTCTCTGAGAAATCAGCTGTCAGAAACAGTGTGCAATGATTACAGCTAACGTAAAGAAACATGGAAATATTGAGGCAAATATTACAAAGTTACAGAATTCGACTGATGTCTTCATCCAGCTGAGAGGGCATGTTTGCTTTAATGTAGCCTGTGTGAATACCTGCTCTGAGCTGGAAAGTGCCAATATCATGGGCAAATAGGAAATTCTGGAAGACCAGGGGAATTTTACTGTGATCCTTTAGTTATAACTAACAGGCCTAGTTCCTTCTCCATTGAAATTTATCCAGCCTTTATTTTTCTTGGGACTCTGCTGACATAGGCCACTTTTTAGCTTAACATCAGGAACTGATGATATATGTTTACATAGAGAAAACACCATGGAACCTTTGTTACCAATGTATTACTTAAAAATATGTTACTTTCCCTCCTACCTAAACCCGTTGCAAGAGTAGAATCTGACCAATAATTTAACTTCCAACTTGATTATCTCTGTTACTGTAATGCAAATATTTGTGTGTAGTTTATATAACTCTTTTTTGAAACTCTGCTCTGGATTTAATTTGCCTCCTTGGGTCTTATACAATTCCATGTTTGTTCTTTTGCATGTTTTTCTGTATTACTGCTCATGTCAGAGAGTAACCTCTTAAAGGACTTTACCATATATATCTCCTTCTTCTAAAATATTATACAACATATTTATACCATTTTCATAGGGCTTACCAGTTTTTTAATTTTATTAGAATTATTTTAATATATACATAATTCATGCTATTCATGCTAGTAAACCACAAGTTCTTTCAAGGCAGAAAACTACTGTCTTGTGTCCTTACAGATGTTAGTTAATAGTTACTGGGTCACCTGCCATTACCTGTATATGATATTTTGCATACATGAGAGTATTCACTTCTATGTCTCAGTACATTGCTTTCCAAATACATTAGTTCTTCCAAACAGTATCATCTGTCCTTCTACTTTTACTCCTTATCAAATTTACTCCCTACTTTTCACTTTGCTGATCTCATCCTTCTTCCCACTAAACCTTTTCCCAGTCTTTGGTTTCCATTAGGCTATTTTATACTTCCTCCTTAGTCTGAAGCCAACAACAGCAGCATTATTTATAGCTGTTCAGAACACAGAAGAAATGTTCAGCAGGCCGGGAGCGGTGACTCACGCCTGTAATCCCAGCACTTTGGGAGACCGAGGCGGGCGGATCACAAGGTCAGGAGATTGAGACCATCCTGGCTAACACGATGAAACCCCACCTCTACTAAAAATACAAAAAATTAGCCGGGCGTGGTGGCGGACGCCTGTAGTCCCAGCTATTCAGGAGGCTGAGGCAGGAGAATGGCGTGAACCCGGGAGGCGGAGCTTGCAGTGAGCCGAGATCGCGCCACTGCACTCCAGCCTGGGCGACACAGCGAGACTCTGTCTCAAAAACAAAATAAAATAAAAAAAAAGAAATGTTCAGGAAAGAATGAGTCTTTGCAAAACTATCAACACTCATGCTGGCAATTGGGCAGAGGTAAACTTAACTTTGAATATTGATTGGAATGGTAATTCTGTCATGTAGTTTTGTAACTTTCTGAAGTTTCTATAAACCTAAATATGTTCATCCCCACTGATGTGGAACTTACAGTCTAATTTTGACATTTAACTAATATATGTTGAATTCCTTAACTCCTTTATGCCAGAGGGTGCAATATTTTGAATTTTTGCATGAGTTAAAAATTAGACCTTGAACAGTGGGATATAAATAACTCTCACGTGCTTAGTATTCCAATAATGGAACACTAGGCATAAGTGGGTCAATATATTCAAATAAGATTTAAACAAAATAAATGAATGTTGCTAGTCATTTTTTTTTTTTTTTTTTTTTTCCTGAAATGCACTTATTGACTAAAGATTTGCCCTGGGAAATACATTTCTTTGGGATTAGTCAAAATTAGAATCCAGTCTTATCTCTATAATTTATAAACTGTTATTTTATTTCTCTCATATTGAGCTTCCCAGGGAGGAAGGTAAACTCCCTATCTCTAAGGACTGTTATGCTTAAATAAACCATAGTTTATGTGAATATCCAGCACAGTGCCACTGCATAGAATTTATTCAATAAATTACACTTCCCTTCCAGAGCATCAAAATCTACATTTTCTGGCCAGGCACGGTGGCTCAGGCCTGTAATCCCAGCACTTTGGGAGGCTGAGGTGGGCGGATTGGTTGAGGTCAGGAGTTCGAGACCAGCCTGGCCAACATGGTGAAATATATAATATATAGACACACACACACATGCATATATAATCTAGAATAAGGACTACATTGTTATAGTAAAGGAGGAAAAGTGAAAAATATCATTTCTACACAGCCAAAGCATTAGACCCTGTCTTGTAGATTTATCTTTTGAACTCTTTCATTTGAAAAATTACCCAGTTCTTAACCTGATAATGGATGAGAAAAATAATCCCTTGCCTTTCTCCACCAAAGACCTAAAGATAAATATTGCTTTTTTAAAAAATTAAAAATAAATCTTAAAAAATCCCAAATTTTCTATCTGGCTTCATCTTGTTCATGTCGAAAACACAACAGTGGGGTGTCAGCAAAGCTGTAATACCTGAGAATAAAAGCATAGTGTCAATACGCACAAACAGAAATTCTGTTCAGACATGCTGAAGCCTTCTGCAGAAACTAACAGAATCTAACTGGCTTCATTAATTTCAGCCATCTACATCTCTTTCTTCTTATATAAACAATTAATGTTTTGGTTTTCCTTTCTAAAGAAAATCATGTGGAGATTTTATTCATTCTCCCTAAGCCTACTTACTGTCAAACTGACACATGGCTTAAGTGAATAGAACCTCCAATTTCCTTTTTTGTTCAAGAGCTACTGTTAGGTAGGAGAAGTATATCTGAATCCTTGCAAAAAAAAGAAAACTTCAAAAGGAAATTTTTAAGAGAAAAAGAAGGTAAGTACATGTGTAACCTCCGTTTCAGACGCATTACCTATTGTATCGTTTTCTTTGCAGTATTGTAAAGCATGAAAAAAATAGGAATTAAGATGTCAAAAAAGAATTTTCCTTTTTTAAAAGTCTGAGCTGGAAGGGATAGGAATTCTTAAATCCAAAAGGAAAAGTAAGGTTTGAAATATCAATTTGATTGCACAGGTTTTTTTTTTCTTTTTTTTTTTTTTGGTAGTGATTTGAACAAAAACAGGAAAAGTGCCTACACATGGATATAAGTGGCAAAACAGTAAACTATCAAAAGGATAGCTGTAAGCAGTGATTAATAAAATTTAGTTATAGACATTACTAAAGACCAGATGTCCAGCTAACTGACAATCACCACTTAAACTGGATAAAACATTTATGTGATTTCACACAACACGGAGTTGAGGATTGCTTGATCTTACAGGTCAATGATATCGGGCCCAGGGTTGTGTCATCCCTCCCACCGACCATTCTTTATGTTGGTTTCATCTTCAGGATACTAGGAAATAGGGGTTGTCCATTTAAGTTACAACATTCATATAAAGCAGGCAATGTAACCATTTCTTCAGGTTTTCTTAAGAGCAACAAAAAATTTCTCAGCAGCATCCATCCTGTTCCCATCTCTAGCTGATTGCCTCCCAGGTCTCACTGACCAAAACTGGGTCACCTGCTGGCTCTGAAACCAGCCACTGTCAAGGAGAATGGGATTTCCATGACTGAATTAAATTAATTAATCAGTGTCTACATTAAATTTGGGGAGATCACCTTCCTCTGTATTATATGGAGAGGAGGTAGATACAGGAGCAAAATAGAACTTTTATTAGAAAGAAAAAAGGAGAAAATAAAACCTCTAGGAAATCAAGAGTAAGCACTATTCTATATTCCAAGATCCAAGAGAATTGAACAGAGTAGTTAAGTGTGGAATACTGAGACATGAGAACCATATGCAGAGAAGAAGGGTAAATAAATTTTGCATCCAACATTTAGAAAACAAAAAGAATATATGGAATTATTGAAGATGTTGAGAATTGAGTGAAAGTAATAGACATTTTTGGAATACAACCTGTAGCATAAAATCTCATATTGGGCAACTAAGTGAAGTTTTGCAGATATATGACAAGCTCCACAGTGATTAGGCAAACCCAGAGAATCCAGGTTTAATGACTAACTTTAAAAACAAAGCTCTTTTAAAACCTTTCATTTATAATATTTGCAGAAATCTCCCTAGGTATCTGGAAAACCTTTGGTGTGTGAAAATATGGGAAAGGATAATGACTATATTCCTTTTCTCACTTATGCCTCTGGATTAGGTTTCTGTTATCAGTGGAACCTATCTTGGTTTGGATTACATGAGTAAGCAAAATGGAGGTGAAGGCGGCATCATTATCAATATGTCATCTTTAGCAGGTAAGGGCAATTATTACATTAAATATAACATTTTCTTATTGGTAATTTGGACCACAAAAACAAATCTTCAAAGCATATTTATTATCAGCTCAAGTTTGAAATTAAAAATCTGATCGTTTTATAGTTCCATGGAATTTTCTATTGCAAAATATCAAAAGTTTGAAAAATATGTTTATTTCTCTTAATTTAACTTGTGGCTTTTAAAGTTATCTTACTGCAGTAATATTTGAAAAAATATATATAATTTTTTTTAGAGCCAATATTTTTCAAAGGTTGTGGTGAGACTCTTAAGCAATAATGCATGTGAAAGCACCTTTGGCAAAGTAAAAAGCACTAAAGTGAAGTTAAGATGTCTCTGCTCCCATGTGATTTTAGTAACAGTGTGTAATTTTAAAATATGGCATATATCATAGTTAAGATATGTTAAACTAATAAATAAAGCCATATATATATAATGTTAAGATATGTTAAACTAATAAATAAAGCCATATATATATATAATGTTAAGATATGCTAAACTAATAAATAAAGCCAAACTTACATGTAGTATAAGCATATTCCTTACTCGTACATCAGTCCAAGGCAAGATCCTTGTTGCGGGTACCTCTTCTGTATGCAGACATTTGAAAACCTGGCTGGCAGAAGTTCTGCCATCTTCAGCAGGGAGCTCCCAGGGTTACTTTAGAACTGCTGGATTCCTTTTTCTCTAGCAGAAAGAGAAAAAGAACATGGAGGAGGCATGGCTACTCTTTTAAGAACCCCAGCCCAGTAATGGCAGACCTTCTGCTCACATTTCAGTATAGAACTTGAGCTCATGTTTCACCTAACTATAAGCGAGTCTGTCTGGGAAATGCAGTCTAGCTGTGTGCCTAAGAGAAGAATGGATTTCAGAGGGCAGCTAATCATCTTTTCCACAGCATGCAATCCTAAACTATAGTATTTTCAGAGTAGTGTGATTTAGTATCAGCTGATATCTTATCCTTCAATACTAGCTTTAAACCTCTGACTGGACTTTTTGGAGCAACTGAGTCAAGTGACTTTACTTTTTAAAACTCTAGGAAAAAATCAATAGTTCAAGTGAAATTGTGAAGTTTAAGAAGTCTGATCAACATGGACAGCAAATCTAAGCTATCTTGTCCAAAAAAGTGAGACTTTTAAAAATTATCTGTTTGGTTTTAGTTAATGTGGTGATTTCAGAATAGAAATTTCAGCCCCACGCCCCACCCCAACCTTGGCATCTCAGCTCCAGTGATTTGGGAAGTTGGGTTTGGAGGTACCTGTGATTGAACCTCTGTCTGATTCTCAGCATTTGTCTCATCCCTCTAGGAATGATTATCAAATGTTCTTTTATATCACTGTAAAGCTGCCACCAGAGGAGATTTAGAAATCTCCTTTAGAAGTTCTCAAAAATAGACTAGCATCTCATTTTCTGGGTCGCTTAAAGTCAAAATCATGTCCCTAAAGCTATTACAAACCTATTTCTATAAAATTTTCAGGGTAATCAGATTCTTTTTCCTAGTGGTACCAACTACTTATAAATTATAACATTTTAATTCTAATGATACTTTAAAAGGTGAGCGCACGGGCAATATTTGAAAGGGATATGTGTTCCAGAGAGGGCCAAATGTTAAGCTGTGGGAGACTGAAACCCTAAAAGCAAATTGGCAAAGCTAAATCTATACTATTTTGAAATAAAATCATAAGAAAAAAACAAGTGACTGGAGAATTAAAAAGAGATATTTAGTATTTTCTTAAAAGTTTAAATATTTAAAAACCTGGGGCTGTGATCAAGACTGATAATTCTCTGTATTCTTTCTATAAAGCTAAGAGGGTCAGTACCATGAATATTCTACAGGGAGCCCCTGGCCTTTATGTCACTGGAGGCACTGATTTCATTCTTTACAAGGCTGAAAGCCTCAGAGTTGGAACAATTTAGGACGATCTGGGAGAAATTCTTTACCATAAGAGGGTGCTTCCTTGCCCCAAAGAGCATGAATAAAGAAATACAATGTAGAATTACTGCCTTTTATCTGATTAAAATATTCAAATATATAATATCATTTATTGAGCACTGTTTACCTGATATCATTTTAAACACTGTACATTATCTCATTTAATCCTCACAACAACCCTGGGAGGTAAATTCTATAATTTCCGTTTTGAAAATGAGGAAACTAAGGCAGGAGAAGTGTGAAATATCTTGCCTAAGCTTATACATCAAGTAAGCCTCAGAGCTGGAATTCACATGCAAATAGCCTGGTACAAGTCTTCTTAGAATTTTAACCACTAGATTATTTATCTATCTCTAATATCTATGCATTTATTTGTTAATCTACCTGTATTTATCCCAGCCTAACAGAAAAGTAAAAGCAACTGAAATCGTTTCAATTGAATAAACCCTTGCAATTTGCTAGTCTCTTCAGGCTTCATGGGCACAGCTCTAATCTCATGGCTGCATTAATAACCTTCAGTGAAATCTTAAGCTTTTGCCCCATTTGACACTTCCAGTAAAGTCCTAAAAATATCTGGGGAGCTTACCAGTGTCACAAGTCAAAACATGCCATTGAGCAGAGCAGTTTAAGGCTTGCAATTTGATGTCCACTTTGCTTTGTTGGCTAGGAGCTTGCTTTGTCATCCCGCTCACCGCCACCTCACCCCAACCCCGGGTGTTAATCCTCTTCTTACCTATGTCAGATACAACATTTGCAATCATGTGTGGGCATTTCTCTCTATTCATGCAGAGAAAACGATGACTTGATATAAATTCAGTGATAAGATTGCTTTGGTTTTAAATTACTTTCCTGGCACTGGTACAATTTAATGAATAATATTGCATTACAAACTGCTTCTCCCTCTGATTTTCCTCCACATGTACAAGGCAACACTATGTAAAACGGTTAAATAGCTTAAGTTTGTCATTGTTCCCTCTGCTTGGCTTATTACTCTCTCCATTTTCAGAAGTTGTCCTTGGCACCCTCCCTTCGTAATTCCAGCCTCTGCACCTCTTGTGTTTATACTGTTTCCTCGTTGCCACTGGCCAATGTGGACAGTCTACTTCCTTTCCCATCCAGGGCTCCCACTAACATGCCTTCAACTCACAAAGCCTTCAAATGAATTGCCTTGTATTTTATCCACCAACGGACAGCCTCCAATTCTTCCCATAATGAAATTAGTTTGATAAAAATTCAGGATATTGTAATAATGGGAGAAGGCAAAAGAGGACCCCTCCGTCTTCATCATTCCCTCAGAAATGGTATCAACAATTTTATGCCCTTGAGTCATAGCATGTAGGAAGAGGTGAGAGCACAAAAATAATCTTTAAGGAGTTATCAGAGTACTTCTAATATTTGCCTACTCTGTGTTTTCCAAACCTTGCTTCCTCACAGATTTTTTTTTCCTGTTTTTCTCTGTACTGCTTACTCTATTGAAGGAATGGCTGTGGGTAATATTCAGTATTCAACTCAACAGGGCCTATCCTCATGATCTCTAGCGTGGATACAGTGGAGTCCTTCACTGTCACAGTAAAACCTTAAGTTGGCACACTGGTTTGAGTAGAGAAGTTAATGAGTAATGACCACTGACGCAGACAGAGTATCAAATGCAATTAATAGGTTTAATAAACAGGAGTTGTTAAGTAGACAATGATTCCTCAGCAGATTATGGGATGGGTATGCTGTAGTCTGGAGTTCCACAAGTTGTTCTGAGTGTGGTTAACCCACATGGACTTTTCTATACGAGTTTTTATTTATAAACATAATATACAAACAGACACTAATTTTGCCACATCCATCCTGAACTATTAAAACAAAGTTGGAAGGAACAATAGAAGAACGAAGTCTGGTTTAATGCAGATAATCAAACAGCTATGCTCCATTAAAACATCTCATGAGTCAAATGCACTCCGTTTGTTTGTTTGTTTGTTTGTTTGTTTGTTTTGAGACAGAGTTTCACTCGTGTCACCCAGGCTGGAGTGCAATGGCGCGATCTCGGCTCACTACAACCAACACCTCCCAGGTTAAAGCAATTCTCCTGCCTCAGCCTCCCCAGTAGCTGGGATTACAGGTGCACACCACCATGTCTGGCTTTTTTTTTTTTTTTTTGTATTTTTAGTAGAAACGGGATTTCATCATGCTAGCCAGGCTGGTATCGAACTCCTGACCTCAGGTGATCTGCCTGCCTCAGCCTCCCGAAGTGCTGGGATTACAGGCACAGTTCTTAAGTATTTAATTGCTTCAGACTGTGGGAAAGGAAAAGTTATTGTCACAGGAAAAGGAGCCTACCTACCGACCCTGCTACATATTCAGTTAGTGAGGCTGTGGTGTTCACTGGGGACATGCTCTGTCACTCAGTAGCATTTTGTGAGAGATACCATGAGGGTCTTATTTACTCAGAAGTCAAAACATTGGAGTCTCCAGAAAATATTTAAAAATCATACAAAATTTTCAGCATGTCTTAAGTAACAACCCAGTGGCATATCCGCTTGTGCTATAAGTTTTATCTACAATAATATAATTAGCTCATAATTTGTGTTAAGGTAGAAGTGCTAAAATTACTACCTTAAATAAAAAATTCAACTTAATCAAACATATGTTGAGCATTTGCAGAAGGGAAATGGAGATATTAAAGTAACTAGGCAAAGTTTCTACCCCAAGAGCTGTATATCAGTGTCTCTTATCAAGATGACAGAACCAAATAATTTCCATGACATAAACTGTTTAAACAGAAGCATTGGCCAGGTGTCATGGCTCACACCTATAATCACAATGCTTTGGGAGGCCAAGGCAGGAGGATCACTTGAGGCCAGGAGTTAGAGACCAGCATGGGCAACAGAATGAGACCTCATCTGTATAAAAATTTTTAAAAATTAGCTGGGTGTGGTGGTGCACACCTGTGTTCCTAGCTACTCAGGAGGCTGAGGTGGGAGGATTTCTTCAGCCCAGGAGTTCAAAGCTGCAGTGAGCTATGATTGCACTACTGCACTCCAGCCTGGGCAATATAGTGAGACCTTGTCTCTCAAAAGAAAAAAAAAAAAAATCAAAAAACCCAGAAGCATGATATTTAAGTTGCAAGGCCTTGGGACTCCAATAGCCGAAGAATGGACTAGAATATCCAGAAATTCCAGGTGAAATAAAACATTGATCATCTTCTTCTATCTCTGGGCCAAAAGTAAGAAAATCGCATGGCACCACCCTCTACTACTGCTCTCGTGATAAGGAAGCAGGCCTAACACATATTGAGCAATTGCCAAGCTCCAGGCATTGTGGTAAACTATTGGCTTTATGACATCCACATCTAACTTTTACAAGTCTCTACAATAGAGGTCAATTTAATTATCTCCAATTTATAGTTGAACAATGAATCTCAAACAGATCTTGAAGAATGTGGGAATTAGCAGTGGTAATAAAAGCAATTTTATTTTGCTCCATTTTAGCCTGTGTCATAGAGTGCATGTACTGTTCCTATGCTGTGATTCATAAGTGCTCAGATGCCAACTGTCATGAGTATGGGAGCCACCCTTCCTGCTTAGTGCTGGCAAAGTTCTCCCAAATGGACTCTGCGGAGTCCATTTTGCTCTCTTTTGGCTTAAAATAGTTAAAAAGACACATAGTAGAAGTAATCAGTAGGAATGATTAAATATTTGTAAATGAGGCATTTTGAAGGATAGATGAGAGATTTGAGGTTTCTTAACATAGGAATGAGAGGGCTACTGAGAAACGAATAGTCTTCTAGAACAGTGCTTCTCAGATTTAATATGTCTAGGGACTTTGTCAGATGCAGATTCTGATTTCGGTAGGACAGAGATGGCTCCTGAAATTGTGCTCCCAGGTGATACCGCTCCTTGAACCACACTTTAAGAAGCCAGCCACTAGTATGCATAGGGATGGATATTCTTTGAATGGGTAAGGGAGCTTCTGTCAGTTTCCTCTGACCACAGCCTAGGCAATGACTGAACACTAGTAGCAACTGTCTGAGTCACTAGGAATTGCTATTAAACATATCTTTCTGGGAAGATTTTTGTTATAGAATATATAGTGGTTTTATGAAAGCATGTGTCACTTTTTTTTTTTTTTTTTTTTTTTTGAGACGGAGTCTCGCTCTGTCGCCCAGGCCGGACTGCAGTGGCGCGATCTCGGCTCACTGCAAGCTCCGCCTTACGGGTTCACGCCATTCTCCTGCCTTAGCCTCCTGAGCAGCTGAGACTACAGGCGCCTGCCACCACGCCTGGCTAATTTTTTGTATTTTTAGTAGAGACGGGGTTTCACCGTGTTAGCCAGGATGGACTCCATCTCCTGACCTCGTGATCCGCCCACCTCGGCCTCCCAAAGTGCTGGGATTACAGGCGTGAGCCACCACGCCCGGCCGCATGTGTCACTTTTTAATGTCGTGTCACACTCTAAAGCATAACTTAATGGCACCCATAAGAATGAGAAAAAAAACAGCCATCAGATAAGGTGTTCCATTATGTGGAAAATCACAAATGAGGAAGTTCACCAGTTACTTTGGTCAGGTGTATGCACGAATCATAGATAAATATTTCTTGCTAGTTCTCCCTTTTTTCTTCAAGTTGGAGAAGTGGTGGTTAAAACAGACAGACGGGTACACATTTTTTTGTTGTTGTTGGTTGTAAAGAAAATGTGACAGCTTTAGATTCCTGCTTTTTTAGCGTAGTTACAGAACTCCAGGTTATCATACGAGGATCAGCATCCTTAGATTCACAATTTATTTCCCTAAGTTGAATTTTCAGCATTTTTATATAGTCCATTTTACATGGTTTCTCTCTCCTTAAAAGCAAATCCTGTTTGCGGATTTAGTATGACTGCCCTGTCTGAGGAGGTTTCTGTTTTTGCAAAAAAATCTTTTTGAGCTTTTTTACCTTCTGTGAAATGATTAAAACTGGCTTTTGTAAATATGGGTAGAAAGATTATGAAGAATAGAAGAACTAATGTAGAGATGGAATTTACATTTTATTTTTCTGAATGACTTTCTTTGTTCTATTAGTACACATGTAATTTTCAGATATTTTAAATGCTTTCAGGTATTTTAAATGCTATATATATTATCTCGTCAGTCTAATTGTTTACTGTTATTATCCTGAGTGGTTTTAGAAAATATTTCTTTGTTTTGTGGGTAGAATTTCTCCCTCTACTGATTTTTTTTTTCTGTAACTTTACAGTTATGACAGACATAAATCTGCTACTAATTATACTTGGTATATTTTAAAAAGAGCCATTGTGTATTTCTATAAATAAACTTGCACAATGGTGGGCCTATCAGAGGTACTGAAAAATACTCTTCTTAACTATTTTAATATAAGGTATCTATTTTTAAGCACACAGGATTTCTCACAATGTTAAACAAAATGCCATTTCTTTAAAAGCAGAGACTGCTCTCACATGGTCACAATCCTTTGTTTTATTGTTGTTGCTATTCTTAATAGCAACTTAATGTTGTGACAGAATATTTCCATGTGCTCCCTAATTTTGAGAATTAATTGGCAAGATTAAAAAAAACCCATATTCATTACAGTAACTGGTCCTATAGTCATTATACTGGTATCTGGCTCTTCAACCGGTAAAATTCCACCTTCGTCCTGCAACAGGGTTCCTCCCATTGGTTTTACACATTTCAATTGAGTATATTTAAAATATTACTTCATTATACTTTGCATTTAAAAGGAACTAAACACATAGTTCTTATGTGAATTTACTTCTGTAGAGCCTGTTGATTTAGGATTAGAAACAGTCCAGTTTGCCAAGGTTCAGAAATCAAACCAAGTTAGGACACTATACCAGATTTGTGGCATTTTAGTGCAAAAGATACATTTTCATTAAAAAGTACAATGTGGATGAACCGATAAATAGGTCAATAAAATAATTATTTGAGGTGTTTCGTCTGGTTTACTCTTGATGTTATACAGTCTGTAGGTTTGAACAAAGGTATAATAACATATATCTACCACTATAATATCAAACAGAGTGGTTTACTACCCTAAAAACCCTGTTCTCCACCTGTTCATCCCTTCCTCCCATCAGCTCCTGGTAACCACTGATCTTTCAACTGTCTCCATAGTTTTGCCTTTTCCAGATGTCATATAGTTAGAATCATACAGTATGTAGCCTTTTCAGGTTGGCTTCTTTCACTTAGTAATATGCATTTACGTTTCCTCCATATCTTTTCATGGCTTGATAGCCCTTTGTTAGAGTTGAATATTATTCCATTATCTGAATATACCACAGTTTATTTGTTCATTCAACTACTAAAGGACACTAGGTTGCTTCCAAGTTTTGGCAATTAATAAAGCTGCTATAAGCATCCACACACAGATTTTTGTGCAAGCATGTTTTCAGTTCTTGGAGTAAATGCCAAGGAACTAAATGTTGGATTGTATTGCATGTTTACTTTTGAAAGAAATTGCCAAATTGTCTTCCAAAGTGGCTGTGCCATTTTGCATTCACACCAGCAATGAATTAGAGTTCTTCTTTCTTGACATATTCATCAGTATTTGGTGTCTTCAGCATTTAAATTTTAGCCATTCTAATGTGTGTAGTAGAATCTCATTGTTTTAATTTGAAATTTCCTATAACATCTGATATTTATCATATTTTCATTTTCGTTTGTTGTTTGAGACAGAGTCTCACTGTGTTGCCCAGACTGAGCACCCACTATAGTTTAAGGAGAGAAAACTGCTAGGAAATATTACAAGAAGTAACCCAAGGCTCCCTCTCTAGAGTTCAAGGCAGAGTAAGAGGTCTTGGCTTGAGATAAGTATTTTAAATTTGAGTGTGTTTGTGTGTATGTGTATGTGTGTGTGTGTATGTGTGTGTGTGTATGTGTGTGTGTCATACAAAAGATTGAGAGAGACAAATTGAGAGAATTAATTTTTATCCTCAGGAGTGAATAAAATCATGTAGGGAAAGAGTGTTCATAGAAAAGCAAAGAGGACCAGGTATATCTCTGGAGTTTTCCAGCATGTTTATGGGTCTAGTCAAGGAAGAGGAGCCAGCCAAAGACATGAAGAAGAAGCTGCCAGTGAATGTGAGATAGGAGACCAGCCTGGAGAAGGAGATGTTTCAAGGAAAGCATGGCTGTGCTAGTTGCTGCTGAGGAAGGGATCAAGGAAAATGAGACAGAGATTTAGCCTTAGCAAGCCGTTGCTCATTGGCAACCTCCATAAGATCTGTTTGACTGGAGTGATCAGATGAAAGCCTGATTGGAATGAGTTGTAGAGCAAATAGGAGGTCAAGAAAGTGGAGACAATGCAAGGCATATAATAACTCTTCTGAGGACTTTCCATTGGAAAGAGAAACAAGGTGGTAGCTGGAGAAAAAAGAAGTATTATTTTTAGATGGGTAATAACTGAGATATGTTTATATCTCAGAGTGATTCTGTTTCTGCACTTGATATCAGTGACCATTTTAAGTCTCTTAAAATACTTTCATCCTTAATTTCTGTTACACAACACTTAATTGCTTCTCTTCCTACCTGTGCTGGTTTATTCTGTCCTTTTGCTCAGTCACCTCCTCTCCAAGAGATGACTACCATGTATAGTTGTGCAGGTTGTAAATTGTAGGAACATAAGGGGCATAGTTTACACCAACTACCTTGTAAATTGTGTCCCCAGAGTCATACCGTGCACACTTAGTCTAACTCTATGAGCTGACCCTTATTACCAGCCCCAGAACACAATTTTTATTTGAAGCACATGGAAACAAAATCTATGTTGGTGTTGTGGGCCTACAGTAAGTAGTGGAAGCATGGTTAACCAATCCTGAAGCTACACCACAATAGCAATAATACTATACCTACAGAAGAAAAATGAATCAGATGCAGTAGAAAATGTTGGATTCCTAAAAAATGTCCACCCCCAACTAAAATCATTGTCAAAAATAATAAAACAACAAGAGCTTTTCTCCCTCCATTTAGGCTTCATTTTCAAAGCAACAAACTGAAGTATAGGTAGTAAATTTCTACATTGAGAGTCAGTTTGCAAGTTGGAGAGAAAGCACTGCAAATCACTAATCCACCCTGCCTGTTCAAAACATAAGAAGCACCAGTTAAAATCTACCTATATTAGGGAAAAAAAGAAAAAAAAAACTGTTCAATTAACAACTTGACTAAATGAAACAATTGAAAAAAATAGAATGTTCCTTACACATTACAACATGGATGAATCTCAAAACAGTTATCCTGAGTGAAAAGTCAGACAACAATATAATTTATACTATATGATTACATTATATAAATTTTAGAAAATGCAAAGTATAGTAACACAAAGCAGATCAGTGGTTGCCTGTGGGGAGGAGAGGGGCAGCAGAAAGGGATTACCAAGGGGCACAAGGAAACTTTTAGGGTGATGGACATGTTCATTATCTTGACTGG
Organism: Pan paniscus; assembly: GCF_029289425.2. Taxonomy (NCBI): domain Eukaryota; kingdom Metazoa; phylum Chordata; class Mammalia; order Primates; family Hominidae; genus Pan; species Pan paniscus. Next base: position 172,258,029 of record NC_073252.2, on the reverse strand, counting down.
TCATGGTTTCATTGGTATATAGATATGTCAAAACTTATCAAACTGTATACTTTCAATACATGCAGTTTTATTGTATGTCAATTAGATCTCCATGAAGCTGTAAAAAAAAAAATGAAAAAAGGAAACTTGGTTTCTGAATGTCTGAAATTGATTTGTGTAGGCTTTCATCTAATACTAAAAAGTGAGGGGCCAGTGCTGTGGCTCAGGCCTGTAATCCCAGCACTTTGGGAGGCCAAGGCAGGTGTATTGCTTGAGCTCAGGAGTTCAAGATCAGCTAGGCAACATGGTGAAATCCTATCTCTACCAAACATACAAAAATTAGCCGGGCGTAGTGGCAAATGCCTGCAGTCCCAGCTACTCAGGAGACTGAGATGGGAGGATTGCTTGAGCCAAGTAGGTCAAGGCTTCAGTAAGCCATGGTCCTGCCACTGCACTCCAGCCTGGGCAATAGAGCTAGACTCTGTCTCAAAAGAGAGAGAAGGGGGCAGAAAGGAAGGGAGGGAAGGTATGGGGCGGGGGGAAGAGAGAGAGAGAGAGAGAAAGAGAGAGAGAGAAAGTGAGGCCGGGCCTGGTGGCTCATGCCTGTAATCCCAGCACTTTGGGAGGCCAAGGCAGGTGGATCATGAGGTCAGGAAATCGAGACCATCCTGGCCAACATGGTGAAACCCCATCTCTACTAAAAATACAAAAATTAGCTGGGCATGGTGGCGCATACCTGTAGTTCCAGCTACTTGGGAGGCTGAGGCAGGAGAATCCCTTGAACCCAGGAGGCAGAAGTTGCAGTGAACAGAGATCAGGCCACTGCACTCCAGTCTGTTGATAGAGCGAGACTCTGTCTCAAAAAAAAAAAAAAAAAGAAAGAAAGAAAAAGAAAGAAAAGAAAGTGAAAGCAATGCAAGGGTAAACATTTTGCAGAATAGCAGTGAAAATGTGATTAGAATGTTACAAGATTCATAAAACCAACTGCCATTTAAAAACTGCAAGCAATTTCTTTCACATTCCAGTTGCATTTACGAATCTACCTTTAAGGAAAGTATGTATGTTGTCTTTGCTTATTACCAGAACCCACAAAGCAGTATATTTCTTTTGCCTCTATGACACCTTGAACTAGCTAGGGTTCCAAAGTTCATCACCTCTGCATATGTAACAAAAATTCATTTCAAATTCATCTTTGACAACTCTTATGAACAATGTCTTTGTAGTTCTTGCGGCTGTGTGAACTAGTTTATCTCTGATTAAGGTTCATGCTGCATTTCCTGCTATATATGAACATTGTCCTGAAACCACTGCCTTTGTCTCATAAACATTTAAGGAATGGGTAAAGCAGGGACTAACAAGAACCAGAAGCAGCAACTCCTGGTTATACTTTTTTATTCCCTTTATCTTCCACTCCTAGTATACCTATGTAGCCTGTGGAAACATCATAAATTCTTGTTGACTGACACTGACAAACTTAATTAACTTACACATTTTACTTAACAACAACAATGACAAGAGAAGCAACATATTAACAATACTTTGAAATCATTGAGTGGACACACTAGGTGTGATCTACCATCCTCAGGGATTTAAACTGCCCTTGTGCAAACATACTTTATAAATTGAAACCTGGCAGGCACCCAGGGAGTGGTTATGGTCTGCATTTATTGCTGAACTTTGGCCCAACACCCTCAAATGATTGGTGGCATTCTGGGAATAGTTAGCTGGGTGGAGATGAGCATGTCTCAGCAGAATAATTTGGTATTATTAGCATTACATTTGATATTAAATATAGTATAATAATCAGGGATCACTGTTACTTGACTCAGAGAAGTCACAAACTTAAAAAGCATTAAAACAAGTTAATCCAAATTAGTTAAAAACAAATACAAGAATGACTCCGGTTCAATTTGATTGCTGATTAGATAATTAACAATTATGAGAAATAAGCTTGATAATAATAGTTACTACAGTAAAATAGGTTTTTATTGTTGTTGTTTTGTGTCTTTTTGGAGAGCTGAGCTAGGCTGGAGTTGGGGGAGAAGAGATGCTATAGGTATATGCTATAATACTGCTTTTTCTCTCCAGACCGTGAATTTAATCAGTTACTGTTGTGCATATGTGGAAAATTACAAAATAAAACATTCTGTAATTGATTGAATTTCATAGTTGACTACATAATTATGAAAGGAAATAAAATAGGACCACAAATGTTTATTTCTGTCTTCCTAAGTCATAGGACAAAAAGATCTAGGCATCTACAATAGATCAAATAAAAAGAAGTTAACTTTTAATTTTCTTACACTTTTGGAGGCATTGTTCAAGACAGATTGGTGACAGGAAATTGCATACTAATTTGTAGTGAAGACTAATAATCTCCAAGACTCTCTGAAGATTCAAATTCCTTCAGCCATTAGGAAGCTTTAAAAATGTAGAATATATACTTTTTAAAATCCAGACTTAAAAATGGAAACTTAGGTGGTAATTTACTGACTTTAAAGATGATTTTCTTTGTGTTTTAGATACCATTTACTTTCCTTGACTTTCCAGAAGGCCTGGGGAGGCAGAAAAACACATATAACTCTTGGCTGTATCTCTGTGTAACTTAGCTAGTACAAATTCTGGATGGCATGGGTCATGGAGCAAATAAACTACACTTAGGCTACTGAGTTTCACAAAGCTATCTGGTTTTATGTTACTGTGTTATTCAGATTCATCTTAAATTGAAATTATCACAAAATATTCATTTGCATTTTCATTATTGGGTATAGTCTACTTATTTTTTCATCAAAGCATTTAAATGTTGTATTTGTTTGTTTCAGGACTCATGCCCGTTGCACAGCAGCCGGTTTATTGTGCTTCAAAGCATGGCATAGTTGGATTCACACGCTCAGCAGCGGTGAGGCTACAACAACCGTCATATCTCATTTTCTCTTTGTACACATTTATAAAACATGAATTCTGTAGAGAGGAATCACTTGAGAAATCACTTGGATGAAAGGTGGAAAAATGACATACCTCCATCTCAATTATAAAAAGTTATCAGATCACATAAAGAACCAAATAAATAATAGATCATTTTTAAATGAAGTGGATTCTAAATACAGATGTGTTATTTTAAAAAAATGTATTAAGGATAAGTAATGGGGAGATAGTACTTATTTCCAAAAATGACCCCAAATGGAAATATTATTAACTTCAGCTTTTCTGAAATGCAAGATGCAATAGGCCCCAGCCATTATTTGTCACCAGAGATACGATGAAAATGAGTGAGAACATGGAGCTGGAAGGAGGGGTGGGGCCAGGCATTTACTTGATAGAGTGGTCAAGGATAATGTCTCCATGGAGGCCTAGGGTGAAAGGTGCACAGACCTTAGAAAAATACTTTAGACCTAATTGATCACATGCATTGACAGCATGAGGTGAGAATGCCTGCCTTTTTATAACTCACAAAAGAGCGGCTTGAAAGGGGCCTGGCAAGCAAAGGGAATGTAGTTTGAGGTATGACTCAAGACACCAGCACAGGAGCTAGACCAAAAGCAGCTATGGGCCACTGTTGTGAGCTTGGATTTTATTTCAAGGGCAACCATCCATGGGGCTTTTACACACAGGAGTGATAAGATCAGATTTCCTTTTTAAGAAGACCATTCTGTCTGCTTTTGCAAATTGTGTTACAAAAGACAAGTGTAAAAGCGGAAAGAACAGTTGTAGGGGGTCTCTGGGTGGTTCATCTAGGAGAGACAAAGAGAGCAGCTAGAGAGATGAAGAGAAAAATATTAGTAATCAAAGAATTAGTAGGAGACAGAGAAAAGAGATGCACAAATGTTAACTGTTCAGTCAAAATGGAAGATAAGTAGTTCTCACACTCTTAAATTGATTGGAAATTATTGCTTAATTTGCAAAGACATAATCTTCAGACAGACTTCTTATAAACACATAAAGCTCTCTTACAAAGCAAAGTAAACCTGAAAGACCAGAAATTTTATATTTAAAATTACAAGACTGGAAACTTCTACAGTCAATTCTCAGTATGCATGGTAGTTACATTCCATGAAGTCACTTACAAACACTACATTAGTGACTACTGAACCATTGCTTTTAGGGGAAATAGAGGGTTAAGTTCCTGAAAGCCTCTGGTCACAAAACTCCAATCAACCAGTCAATACATAACCTTATTTTATGTGTATTCCTGTTTAAAGAACCTTATTTATCATATGTTGTATGAACATTGAACTCATTACTAAAGCACTTATTACTCATGCCTGATCAAAATTTATCTAACACAAATATTTTCTGTACAGGACATCAGTCTTCTTACACTAAAGAACACTACACAGCACTTCTGCAGTGGGTTTGGCAGCCATTTTAAACAGCAGAATCACCAATAAAAAAGCACAAAATTAGAAAAACATGGCACGACAGAGTATAGTCTTACTTGACCTCAGCAGGAACATGCACATCGGTGACTCAAATATCTCACTGCCCTGTGCATGTCCACAAATAACTACAAATGCTCCACAAGTATTGATTTCCAGGGTTACAAGTAAATTTTAGCAAGCAAATTTAACAAATTTGTTTATATGTAATCCATGAATAATGAGAATTGACTAATTTTTAATAATTGCAAATAAAATCAGTAGTTTGTAAATTAAGCCAAATAATGTTAGTCTGAAAATACTTAAATTGTCTTCCAGATAGGACAGATTATTAAGAGTGTCTTTAGAATCAAAGTTCTAAACATTTTCACTAAAAGTCTTTTTAATTAAGTATTATTTGTTATACAACCACCATATTTGAAATAACACTTGGGATATCAATTCTAAGTCTCAGCTGCTTAGCTTCAGGCTCCTGCAGAGTTCAGTAGATAAGAGAAGCTTACATAATTGTTTCCAGGAGTTGTCCAGTAATACTGATTTTTAAAAAAATTAATTAGGTGAGACTTTCAGGAATTAATACAATACTTTATGTATGTGTTATTTTACTATCTATTTACCAGTCATTGTTACATAGCTGGGAGGATATCTAATTAGTATTTTTTACATCAGAAAATTGTAAGATGCTTTAATGATCAGTTTGTCCTGTGCTATATGTTTATGAAACTGCTGAAACCTACAACCTTCTAATTGGCAGTTGGCTGCTAATCTTATGAACAGTGGTGTGAGACTGAATGCCATTTGTCCAGGCTTTGTTAACACAGCCATCCTTGAATCAATTGAAAAAGAAGAAAACATGGGACAATATATAGAATATAAGGATCATATCAAGGATATGATTAAATACTATGGAATTTTGGAGTAAGTAAAACTATATCTATTTTCTTTTAAATGATGAAGCAAAGTATTATTTAGACAAGCTATAAAAAGGGAAGAAATAAGCTTATACAGTTGAGAAATGAACACAAGCTTCAAACTTTTGGTTTGGCAAACTCTCTGGGAGAAAATATATTTTTCTGGGTTTATAAATAGAATGTAAGTTTATACATTATGAATGTTACTTTGAAATATGTAAAATGCTTCATTACTACCTTCAGTCATAAAGTTGATATTTAGTCACCTTTGAAGGCAATGATACCTTCTCTGCCTAAATTCCAAGCAATATTCAAATATAGGCTGTGAAATATTGCAAGTTTCCATGACTTCAACCACTTTTATAAGAAATAGTTGATACACACACATACATGGACACATACTTTCTCAGTGAATTATGTCTGAATTCGAGCAACTGAGGATTTCACGAATCGTAGTTATCATGTTGAAGGAATCAGACCTGAGATCAAATCTTGGCTCTACCACAAACCATGAACTTACCCATCATACCTCTAGATGCTTCAATTTTCTCACATATAAAATAGAGATAATACAACAGACTTAGGGTCTTTGAAAAACTTAAATAAAATGATACATACAAGGTACTTAAAACGGTAACTGGTAAAAAATAAAATTTTCAGGAAACGCTAGCTGTTATCAATCATATTTCTACACTAATAACATCTATATCTGGTAAGTCTAAGATCTACTGACACAATAAAGATGAGAAAATGATCATTTGCTCAGTGAAAATAATGAGTATGAATTCCTCCTGCTAAAATGATGGAAGGTTACAGCTAAATTTATCAAATAATTTAGTTAATATCCAATTGAAAGAAATCTAATTGAATAAATTAGATAAATAAGATATCTAATCTAGATATCTAATATGGAATTAAATAAAAATTGGAAGTAGCAATAGTTTAATGACACACATTTCCCTATAACATGTTCAACTTAATAGATTCTTCAGAAAATATCTTAAAATGAAGTGGTAATATGCCTCATTCTTTCATTTCAAAATACTGTTTTCTTTATTTTTAGCCCACCATTGATTGCCAATGGATTGATAACACTCATTGAAGATGATGCTTTAAATGGTGCTATTATGAAGATCACAACTTCTAAGGGAATTCATTTTCAAGACTATGATGCAACTCCATTTCAAGCAAAAACCCAATGAACAGCTTATGTGTTAGCCATAGCTGAAAATAAGCACAATAGCTTATATTCAGATCCTATCTTCATTTGAATATAGCTTTTAAATGAAATGTTACAGTTTGAAGTTTTCCTTCATGCACTTGGTGATAAACGTTTTCTAAATTTTTAGTTAAGTATATGGATAAAAAGTTATGAACTATTAAAAATGTGATGTGGACCAAAGGCTAGGTTGTAATCTTGATAGTCTAAAAAATGATCAAAACAAATGATTTTCAAGGAATATTCAATATTCTGCCTTTCAGAAAGTGTATGTATATCTGTGCTTCATAAATATTAATGTTCTTCAGAACATCATTTTAAAGGAGATACTTGAATTGTTATTTAAATCAAACCAGATGTAAAACACTCACATACAAGTTCATACTTTAAAAGAGGAAAGCTACTTAACAATGACAAATATTTCACAATAATAATTTCTACTTATATACCATCTTTCAACTGAACATTTCAGTTCTTCCAAGAGCTTCTTAGAGTAGTATATTTTGGGGGCAGTCAAGGAATAAACTACAGTGTAAACATATCCCAGATGAAAACTGCTGTATGGAAAAATGACAGAAAGTAACTGATTGATACTGTTGATTCACAGTTCAGCCTCCTATCTGGGAAAGACATTTCTTTCCTCTGCTCACTTTAAGAACTTTTACCGACTCCAAAAATCTCAGGAATTAAACTTTTAACAGTTACAGCAATAAAGAATAGTTAGTACTCCAAAAATATTATATTTAAGATGCTCAACAAGAAAAAAATGCAAATGTAATATTTTTTTCAAATTACTTCTTTATTGACTTGTCCAAATTTCAAAAGTGCCTACCCTTCAATAAAACTTTTTTATTCTGATCTCCATAAATTACTTAGTCTTCTATGTATAGCTATCAAGGAAACGAAACCAATTTTGCCACAGCCACAACTGTAAATGTTTTTGTACCCATGCTGAAACTCATAACAACACAGACATAAAAATAGCTGTGAGGTTTTGCTTTTTTTGTTGTCAGCTATCTTAAGAATCATTAAATACACCTGCTTTGGGTAACACTCTTTGCAAGCAGTAATTAACACTAGTAACAGTGAAAGCACAAGATTTCCAAATCAGTCGTTTTCTCAAAAAAATATCGTATAAGTGACTCATCCTGTCTGCTAACTCCAGACCTCCCAGCTTGAAGCAAAATCTTTCCACGTGAGATTGATATGGATTTCCTAGAAGTACTGGAATGTTGTCATATCTTGCCCTATTTTAATTCTGCTATAGAAAACAATTGCCTTCACTTTTAAGGAGTAATGTGAATATTAATAACTCTGGTCTAGATTTTCATATAATGTATTAAAGACAAAGTAGTGAACATCAATGAACATCTGACAGAGATAAACTGTAATCAGGCATAAGCTTGTTTGTATGTTCTGGCAGTGACCAATCAGTAAATGATGTCGGTTTGCCCAGTATCACTTATCTTCTGTATTTTTCCTCTGTCGTGTAAATAGTATAACCTTTTCATTTATGGACAATTTTTTGGACTAGTAGCCTTCAATATACATTCTGCTTTGAATTAATTTTTTCAAATCAATAAATTATGTAGACATTTAAAATCAAATATCAAGTAGAATTGAAAAATGTGAGTTACATAAGTTAAAGACTTACTTTAAATCTTACCTTCTATAGGTAGCTCTAAATAAATTCATATGGTTATATGATATCTCTGGTGTATACTGATTGAGAAAATAATTAAACGGAAGTTAGGGGAGGGGGACCTTGGTTTCTTGTATTTTTCAGTGAATATCCTAATGTAAATGGTATATATATTTTTCCAATGTGTTTTTCTTAGTAAAATGAAGTTGGTACTCTCAGAACAGCAACACTAGAAATACGTAGACATTGAGAAAAAGGTCAAGACTTGACAATGACATTGAAGTGTCCTACAAATTTTATTTTCTCATGTAAAAATAAATTTAGACACTTGTAATATCATTTAACATTCAAGTGATTATATGACAATTTCTCCTTTTGCTCTCTATAAATTTAGCATACTGAAGAGATCTGAGAATGCAAATTTTGAAAAAAATTCAAGGTATTTCACATACTAAACATCATCAGATGGTTTTTCTTAAATTAGAATTTCAAAAGGGAAATTTATTGGTGCATAGGAAAAGGTGATTGGATCCAGGGTCACAGTTGCTGTCATAAGGTCTCCATCTCCTTTTCTCTTGTTAGTGTCCCTTCTAGGCAGCTCTTTCACATGATCACTTCCCGGATCTACAGGCCTGATTCCCAGCAGCTTGCAGTCCACCAAAACAAGAACTGATTTGGCCTTGCCTAGGTTATATGCCCACTACTGAGACAGTCCTTGTGGTCAGAGAGATAGCTACTCTGCCTGCCCAGAAGGAGATGGCATGCCTCCCCAGAGCTGGCAGAATTATGGAGTGGGAGGGAGACAGGAGAGGTGGGCAGGGCATTGACCTGAGTCCTATGGACTAAGACAAGGAGAAGGAAAATTTCCAAAAGGAAAATTATGCTGTCATTACCAGAAAGTAGGTGAATGCATGCTGAGGTGACAAAAACAATAGCCACTGTAGAGAAAGACAGAGTGATAAAAGATGAGTTATGTCTTAATCCTTTGGATAAGTTTGCATACTATCTTGGTTCCTATAACATGCCTAGATCCATGTTTTCAAAGTGTGTGAAAAACTGAATCACTCTGGATAGGATATGATAAAAGAGGAGACAATGAATGGAAAATATAGGAGGCATCTCATGCATATATGATTGTACTCATTCTTGATATAAAATATATTTCTCATTGTGAATCACAGTGAAAAAGGTTCAAAAGCTACTTGATTTAATATTGACTGCAAAACTGCAATCATTGCCTCTAGACTTGCTTTGTTTTTGAGATTCTGAATATATGACCACCTTAATTCTACCATTACATTCAAGCTTATTAGCCTCCCTTCCTTCTTTCTTTCCTTTTCTTTTCTTTCTTTCCTTCTTTCTTTCCTTTTCTTTTCTTTCTTTCCTTTCTCTCTTTCATTTCTGTCTTTTATTTCCCTTCATTCCTTCCTTCCCTTCCTTCCTTCCCTCCCTCCCTCCCTCCCTTCCTTCTCTCCCTCCCTCCCTCCCTTCCTTCCTTCTTTCCTTCTTTTTTTCTGAGACAAAGTCTCACTTTGTCACTCAGGCTGGAGTGCAGTGGCATGATGTGGCTCACTGCAGTCTCAACTTCCTGAGGTCAAGTGATCCTCTGGCCTCAGCCTCCCAAGTAGCTAGGATCACAGGCATGCGCCACCATGCCTGGCTAGTTTTTGTGTATTTTTTAAAATCCTCCTGCCTTGGTATTAGTACCATTTCTAATTCTTCTTACTAAAATCTCATTGTCAGCATATAATTACTTTCATGCGCGTCTGTGTGAAGAGACCACCAAACAGGCTTTGTGTGAGCAACATGGCTGTTTATTTCACCTGGGTGCAGGTGGGCTGAGTCCGAAAAGAGAGTCAGTGAAGGGAGATGGGGTGGGGCCGTTTTATAGGATTTGGGAAGGTAATGGAAAATTACAGTCAAAGGGGGTTGTTCTCTGGTGGGCAGGGGTGGATCTCACAAAGTACATTCTCAAGGGTGGGGAGAATTACAAAGAACCTTCTTAAGGGTGGGGGAGACTACAAAGTACCTTCTTAAGGGTGGGGGAGACTACAAAGTACCTTCTTAAGGGTGGGGGAGATTACAAAGTACATTGATCAGTTAGGGTGGGGCAGGAACAAATCACAATGGTGGAATGTCATCAGTTAAGGCTGTTTTTACTTCTTTTGTGGATCTTCAGTTACTTCAGGCCATCTGGATGTATACGTGCAAGTCACAGGGGATGCGATGGCCTGGCCTGGGCTCAGAGGCCTGACAATTACATTAAATTTTACAAGATTTCTAAGGTTATCTTTGAACAATGAAACTGTCTTTTCCCCACAGTTTTCAAGTAATATTTCCACACATAACATTCACTCATTCAACAAATAACAATTGGCTGGGTGCGGTGGCTTCTGCCTGTAATCCCAGCGCTTTGGGAGGCTGAGGCAAGTGGATCACTTGAGGCAAGGAGTTCGAGACCAGTCTGCCCAACATGGTGAAACCTCGTCTCTACTAAAAAACAAACAAACAAACAAACACATACAGAAATTAGCTGCATGTGGTGGCAGGTGCCTCTAATCCCAGCTTTTCAGGAGGCTGAGGCAGGAGAATTGCTTGAACCCGGGAGGTGGAGGCTGCAGTGAGCCGAAATCACACCACTGCACTCCACCCTGGGTAACAAAGCAAGATTGTCTCAAAACAAACAACAAAACAAACACAAATAATTATCGAGAAATTGTGTTGTTGGTAAATTTATATATACATGTTTAAGTATATTATATTCTATGTAGATGTTAGGGCAGACATGTATCAATTATTAGGTCCAATATGGAAAACAGCATTTGAGTCCTGAAGAAATGTAATATGGGGAACTATTAATAGTTACAAAGATCCTGGAAGAGCTAAAGAGCCAAACATGGGTAATGAGGCAACCCAGCAACAGCAGGAAGGCTCTATCACTTCAAGAACTGGTGCAATTCAGGGTACTACCAGTGCCAAGGAACCAATGGGAGGCTGCCAATCAAAGCTGGGGCTGCAGAGCAGGGGCTGTCAGGTGGGAGGTGGAATTCTGGAGGAGACAGCCACTGTCAGAGATGCCACCCCAAGAGAGTGGAGGGGGAGGAAATACCCTGAAATCTCCCCCTGCAATATCCTATTAAGTATCTCTCAGCCAGGAAGGGAGTTACGAAAAACGTCATTTTCAGGGCCAGCCCTTTATGTTACACAGCAGAGCAGCACAAGGGAAGGCTGTGGATTTGAGAACAAACAGGCAGATGACATACATTTTACATTTTTCCCTGCTACAATAAGGATTTCGACTTGCCACTTACTCCCTTCTAAAGCTTGTTTTAGTTTTCATTTTCTTTTGTTTTCAGAGGGAGTTTTACTCTTGTTGCCCAGGCTGGAGTGCAATGGTGTGATCTTGGCCTTTGTGATCACTGTAACCTCCGCCTCCGCCTCCTGGGTTCAAGCGATTCTCCTGCCTCAGCCTGCCAAGTAGCTGGGATTACAGGCACCCACCATCACACCTGGCTAATTTTTTGTATTTTTAGTAGAGATGGGGTTTCACTATTGTTGGCCAGGCTGGTCTTGAACTCCTGACCTCAGGTGATCCACCCACCTTGGCCTCCCAAAGTGCTGGGATTACAGGCATGAGCCACCGTGCCTAGCCTAAAGCTTGTTTTTAAGAATCGTGAGTAAAGATATCACTCTAACTCCATAGTTATTCAATGGTGTGATGTTTCTGGGGTCTAGTCCCACAGTAGCTAATGGTCATGTAGTCATTTGCATGTAACTAACAGCCTATGCATTTTGCTATCCAGATGTATGGATTTATTACTAATTCCTATCACTAATCCTTAAAATCATTTGTCTTACTACCGTGACTTAAGTATGTGTTAAAAAAAACACTGTCTCATTCTCACTTATAAGTGCTATGAAGGAAACAAGGCTACTAAAACATGTTGGGCCGGGCGCAGTGTCTCACGCCTGTAATCCCAGCACTTTGGGAGGCCGAGGCAGGAAGATCACTTGAGATCAGGAGTTTGAGGCCAGCCTGGCCAACATAGTGAAACCCCATCTCTACCAAAAAATACAGAAAAATTAACCGGTCATGGTGGTGCGTGACTGTAGTCCCAGCTACTTGGAGGCTGAAGTGGGAGGATCTCTTGAACCTGGGAGGCAGAGGCTGCAGTGAGCTGAGATCACACCACTGCACACCAGCCTGAGTGACAGAGTGAGACCCTGTCTCAAAAATAAATAAACCAATAAATAAATAAAACATGTTGACTGTCTTGTTAGATCCTACTACATTTTTAAGCTCAATCTGCTAGGTTTAAATCAAAAGAGGATAAACTGGTAAATTCCTGCATTTAGGTTGCCCTAAAGTAATTTCATGCTAATGATATACCATTATTTAAAATTTAATGTATACATTTACGTAAATTTTTATTTGCCCCTAAATTCGTGTGTGGTGTGTGTGTGTGTGTGTGTGTGTGTGTGTGTGTAGAACTGAACTAGATCAATGGCTTTCAAATGTTTTGCTCCTATACCCACAAAATAATTTTTATAACTATGTATTCTTTGTAATCATTGAGTAAGAGTAGCAGAGAATTCAGATAAACCCCTGAAATTCATGGCTTAACACAATAGTTTTTTTTTCCTTTACACACACAAGAATGTAGTGCTGTATTCAGTGAGCAGCTTTTCATGAGGTTGTTCAGGATCCTTCTACGTTATAGCTCCCCTGTCTATAGCTTTCGAATCATTTACTTCCAGCCAGTGAACTGAAGAAGAAAGAATGGGGCAGGCATACCTGCTTCTTGAACATTTCAGCCTGGAAGTAACATGCATTATTTTTACTCATAGTCCTCTGTTGAGACTAGTCCCATGGCCCTATCTAAATGCAAGGGATACTGGGAAATGTAGAAACTGTGGGTGATGCCTCCCAGAAACAACTCTACACACTACAGGGAGGCTGAGTTTTTGATTGACAAATCATTTGTCTTTGCCACACTTAATATCCCTATAAATCCCTTGCTCCTCACACTGAATACATTTTACTCCTACTCAAGGGTAACATCCCAAAATCCTATGTAGTTACTATCCTCAATTTAGATTTAGAATCACCAACAGATGCACAGTCCTCCCTGTCAGGATGCACATGGCTTCTCATGATCTAGTGACCTATGAACTTATAAGGCAATTTCTCTTATCTGCTATGTGTGTCCACACACACAAACACGGACACTCTAATGATGAGCGAGAAGAGAAAAACTGCAATAAAATACCTCATTTGGAAAAGAAAAGAATGGGATACACACCAGTCTGTGGTCAATAGCAATGAGACAGTCCTACCTTGTAGGCATTATGAGGTCTCTCTTCCGTGGCAGTGGGGAATTTCCTTGCTGATATTGAAATCTTCAGTTTGGGATTCGTGATTTTACCATCGTGCCCAGAAGCCTCTCTCTCTAACTTAGTGAATTTTTTCTTTGTCTCTTATCCTCCATCTTTTGGTGCCAAATCTTCTGGGAAGTTGTGGAGTTTACACATACTGTGTCCTATCATTGCAAGTTGCTTTGAAACCCAAGGCTTAAGTCTTAAACAGTTAAAAGCTTTTTTATTATTATTATTTTGAGACGGAGTCACATTCCGTAGCCCAGGATGGAGTGCAATGGCGCGATTTCTGATCCCTGCAACCTCTGCCTCCCAGGCTCAAGCTATTCTCCTGCCTCAGCCTCCCAAGTTGCTGGGATTACAGGCACGCACCACCAGGCCCAGCTAACTTATTTATTTATTTTTTATTTATTTATTTATTTTTATTTTTATTTTTATTTTGAGACGGAGTCTCGCTCTGCGCCCAGGCTGGAGTGCAGTGGCGCGATCTCGGCTCACTGCAAGCTCCGCCTTCCGGGTTCACACCATTCTCCTGCCTCAGCCTCCCGAGTAGGTGGGACTACAGGCGCCCGCCACCACGCCGGGCTAATTTTTTTTTATTTTTAGTAGAGACGGGGTTTCACCGTGTTAGCCAGGATGGTCTTCATCTCCTGACCTTGTGATCCGCCCGCCTCCGCCTCCCAAAGTGCTGGGATTACAGGCAGTGAGCCACCGCACCGGGCCTAGTTAAAAGCTTTTAAATTCTGACTTGGGATTTCTTCAGCTCTGCATCGTATTAAAAAATTAGTAGGCTCTGATCTGTTTACTTCTAGTGAATTTCATTTGCTTTAAAACACTGAAATATTTTTAAAGTCACAATTAAGTCATTAATAGTCATAATTTTCAAGCCTGATATTTTATTTTGCACCCTACCCACTCATTATTCCTCTCTTCTTTCAACGTAATGGGAGTACACTGAGAAAAGCAGACTTGGATAGAACTCACACTTGCAATTTGTGTCATAACTAAGGGTTAATGGATCATTCATGCGGAAAACATTTCTGAGTCTTATCTTTCTGTGCTTAGAGACTAGAAGCAGTTGACTTTTCCAACCCAAAAAGCTCCACATTTTTGGATTATCTCTTCTTTAAGTTTTAATTGCAAACAAGCCAATTCCAGCCTGAGCTCACCTCTTGGTTCTATAATTTGCTAGATGTAATCAGAGAACACCAAAACATACCATCATCATTCTATCTTTGAACCCCTTCACAGAGGAATTGGTCTTGGTAGGCATGGGAGGCAACATACTCACCAAATGTTTTATCTTTGCTTAACAGGGTCCTCCACTTTTCTAGCCTCACTGCCCACAACTCACCTGGGAAGCCAATGCCGGATACGTTAGGTTTGTTGTTGCTTGGCGGCATTTCACTTCTGGAATCAATCTGTATTAGCTAAAGTAATGCTCGGTATTATAGGAGATAATTCCCCAAATCGCAGGGGCTTAACAAAATAAAAATTTATTACTCTCAGATGCAAGAATTCAATGCAGGTGTAGAGTGGGCAGCATTCCAAGGTGGGTGATTGAAAGATTCAGGTCCTTTACATTTTATAGCTCCACTATCACTCAGAGCCTTGGGATCTACTCAGAGGGCGGACAAGGCACACCTGCTCCTTAATCACTTCAGCGTTTTCTGATACCCTTTGTAGAGCTGCTTAAACGGCCCCACCTGGGTGCAGATACCCTTTGCAGAGCTGCTTAAACGGCCCCACCTGGGTGCAGATACACTTTGTAGAGCTGCTTAAACGGCCCCACCTGGGTGCAAGGCTGGGCTCTAGTGCTGGGAAATGTAAATTCTGCCTGGAAACCCACTTTCCAGCAACAGCGCTACCCTTTGGAAAGGTAAGTATTTATCTTTGGTGGAGAGCTGGCTATTTCTGCCATACCTCTCTCATATTTTTAAGTTTAAATATAATATATATAAGTTTAAATTCATGACAAAGTAATTACTTTTGTATATTTTCAATATTGGCTTTAAAAATGTCCAATGGGTGATAAATACTATAACCATTTTATGAACCACTTTAAAATTCGAGAACATGGTCCTTCTCAAGAGTCAGAAATTTTGTATTGTTTTGTTTTATCATTTAACTCATAATTGCTTCCTCTACAGAATTTTATTCTAAATATTTTTCTGTGAATTTTAAGATTATACCTCTCTGCAACAAGTATACACACTACACACACACACACACACACATTGAATTTTGAATTTTGTTTTTCATAAGGTCTAAGTGGATCTGACATAGTTAAAATAATTAATATACAATTGATCAAAATAATAATGATATTAACATTTTTAAAATTGTTTAAATTTTAATAGCTTTAGGGGTACAAGTGGGTTTTGGTTATGTGGATGAATTGTATAGTGGTAAAGTCTAAGATTTTAGTGTATCTGTCACCCAAGTAGTTCACATTGTACCCAATAGGTAGTTTTTCACACTAAATGCCCTTCCCATCCTGCCCTCCTTCTGAATCTCCAATGTCAATTATATCATTCTGTATGCCTTTGCATACCCACAGCTTAGCTCCCACTTATAAGTGAGAACATGCTGTATCTGGTTTTCAATTCCTGAGTTACTTGACTTAGAATAAGGCCTCTAATTCCATTCAAGTTGCTGCGAAAGACATTACTTCATTCTTTTTAATGACTGAGTAGTATTCCATGGGAGATATTATATATATAATATATATGTGTGTATATATATATATAGTGGATAATATAATATATATTAGATTCCATATCTTCTCAATTGTGAATTGTGCTGTGATAAACATATGCATGCAGGTGTCTTCTTGATATAGTGACTTCTTTCCCTTTGGGTAAATACCCAAGTAGTAGGATTTCTGGATTGAATGGTAGTTTCATTTTTAGTTATTTAAGAAATCTCCATACTGTTTTCCATAGAGGTTGTATTAATTTATATTCCCACCAGCAGTGTATAAGCATTCCATTTTCATATGGAAATATATTGTTTTTTTTTTACTTTTTCTTAATGACCACTCTGGCTGAGGTAAGGTGGTATCTAATTGTAGTTTTAATTTGCATTTCCTTGGATGACTAGTGATGTTGAGCATTTTTTTTCATGTTTGTGGACATTTGTATATCTTCTGTTGAAAAATGTGTATTCGTGGCCTTTGCCCACTTTTTTACAGGATTATTTGTTTTTTCTGGCTGATTTGTTTGAGTCCCTTGTATATTCTGGATATCAGTCCTTTGTCAGATGCATAACTTGCAGATATTTTCTCCCATTCTGTAGGTCATCTGCTTATGCTGATCATTTCTTCTTGCTATGCAGAAGTTTTTTAGTTTACTTACACCCCATGTATTTATTTTTGTGTTTGTTGCATTTGCTTTTGGGGTCTTAATCATAAATTCTTTGCCCCGTCCAATGTCCAGAGGCGTTTCTTCTAGATTTTCTTGTAGAATTTTTTGTTTGTTTGTTTCAGATGTTAAATATAGGTGTTTAATCCATCCTGAGTTACTTTTTGTATATGGTGAAAGATAGGGATCCGATTTCATTCTTCTACATGTGGCTATTCTATTTTCCCAGCACCATTTATAGGGCATCCTTTCCCCAATTTATGTTTCTGTACACTGTGCCAAAGTTCAGTTGGTTGTAAGTTTTTGTCTTTATTTCTGGATTCTCTATTCTGTTCCATTGATCTTTTACCAGTACCATGCTGTTTTGCTCACTATAGCCTTGTATAATCTGAAGTTGGGTAATGTGATGCCTCCAGATTTATTCTTTTTGCTTAGGATTGCTTTGGCTATTTGGCTCTTTTTGGTTTCACATGAATTTTAGGATTTTTTTTTTCTAATTCTGTGAAAACTGATCTTGGTAGGAATCGCACTGAATCTGTAGATTGTTTTGGGCAGTATGGTCATCTTCACAATGTTGGTTCTTCTAATGCACGAGCATGGTGTATATTTCTGTTTGTTTGTGCCATCTATGATTTCTTTTAGCACAGTTCTATAGTTCTCCTTGTAGAAATCTTTCCCCTCCTTGGTTAAGTATATTTCTAGGTATTTTATTTTTTGTAGTTATTTTAAAAGGGATTGAGTTCTTCATTTGATTCTTAGCTTTGTCATTGTTGATGTATTGCAGTGCTATTGATTAGTGTATATTGATTTTGTAAACTGAGACTTTACTGAGTTCATTTATACGATCTAGGAGTCTTGAAGGAGTGTTTAGGGATTTCTAGGTGTGAAATCATATCACTTTCAAACAGAGATAATTTGATTTCCTCTTTTCCGATTTGGATGCCCTTTACTTATTTCTCTTGTCTGATTGCTCTGGCTAGGACTTCCAGTACTATGTTAATAGAAGTGGTGACAGTGGGCATCCTTGTCTTGTTCTTGCTTTTAAGGGAAATGCTTTCAACTTTTCCCTATTCAGTATGCTGTTGCCCGTGGGTTTGTCATATATGACTTTTATTATTTTGAGGTATGTTCCTTCTGTGCCTAGATTGTTGAAGGTTTTTATCACAAGGGGATGCTGGATTTTATTGAATGACTTTTCTGCATCTGTTGAGATGATCATATGGTTTTTGTTTTTAATTCTGTTTATGTGATGAATCACATTTTTTAAGACAGGGTCTCACTCTGTTGCCCAGGCTGGAGTGCAGTGGCATGATCACAGCTCACTGCAGCCTCAACCTCATGGGCTCAAGATCCTCCTGCCTCAGCTTCCCAGGTAGCTGGGACCAGAGGTGCACACCACCATACCCAGCTAGTTTAGTAGTAGTAGTAGTAGTAAGAGTAATAGTAGTAGTAGTAGTAGTAGTAGTAGTGACAAGGTCTTGCTATGTTGCCCAGTCTGGTCTCAAACTCAGATTCCCAGAGTGGTGGGATTACAGGTGTGCACCACTGCACCCAGCTGAATCACATTTATTGACTTGCATATGTTGAACTATCCCTGTAACCATGGAATGAAATCCACCTGATGGTGGAGAATTATTTTTGTTTTGATATGCTATTGGATTTGATTTGCAGGTGTTTTGTTAAGGATTTTTGCATCTATATTCATCAGGGAAATTAGCCTGGAGTTTTGTTCCTTTATTATGGCCTTTCTTGGGTTTTGTTATCATGGTGAAACTGGCTTTGTAGAATGAGTTAGGGAGGATTCCTTCTTAATCTTTTGGAATCGTTTCAGTGAAATTAGTACCAATTCTTCTTTGAATGTCTGGTAGAATTTGGTTGTGAATCTGTCTGGCTGTCGGCTTTTTGTTGTTGTTGGCAATTTATTTTATTACTGATTCAATCTTATTGCTTGTGATTGGTCTGTTCAGGATTTCTATTTCTTCCTGATTCAAGCTAAGAGGGTTGTATGATTCTAGGAATTTATTCATTTTCTCTAGATTTTCTGTTTTGTGTGCATTTAGGTGTTCATTGTAGTTTCGAATGATCTTGTATTTCTGTGGTGTCAGTTGAAATGTCTCCATTTTCACTTCTAATTGAGCTTATTTGACGCTTTCCTCTTCTTTTCTTGGTTAATCTAGCCGGTGGTCTATCAGTTTTATCTTTTCAAAGAACCAGCTTTTTGTTTCATTTATCTTTTGTATATGTTTTATTTCAATTTCATTTAGCTCTGCTCTAATCTTTGTTATTTCTTTTCTTTTATTTATTTATTTATTTATTTATTCTGTCAGGGTCTTGCTCTGTGAGCCAGATTGGAGTGCAGTGGTGCAATCTCAGCTTACTGCAGCCTCCATCAACCTCCAAGGCTCAAGCGATCCTCCCACCTCAGCCCCAGCAAGTAGCAGGGACTTCAGGCACACACCGCCATGCCCAACTAATTTTTGTATTTTTAGTAGAGATGAGGTTTCCCCATGTTGCCCAGGCTGGTGTCAAACTGCTGAGCTGAAGTCATCCGCCCACCTTGGCCTCCCAAAGTGCTGGGATTACAGACGTGAGCCACCACCCCTGACCCCAAGTTATTCATTTTCTTCTACTAGATTTGTCTTCGGTATGTTCTTATTTTTCTAGTTCTTCTAGCTAGGATGTTAGGTTGTCAATTTGTGACTTTTAATAATTTTTGATGTAGGCGTTTAGCACTGTAAACTTTCCTCTTACTGCTTTTGCTGTATTCTGGAGGTTTTGATAACTTATGTCACTCTTATCATTCATTTCAAAAAAATTTTAAATTTCCATCTTGATTTCATTGTTAAGCCAAAAATCATTCAGGAGTTGATTGTTTAATTTCCATGTATATTTGTAGTATTAAGGGTTCCTTTTGGAATTGGTTTCCAGTTTTATTCCTCTATGGTCTGAGAAGACACTTGATAGGATTTTTTTTTCTTTTTCTTTTTTTCTTTTTTTTTTTTTTTTTTTTTTGAGATGGAGTCTTACCCTATCGCCCAGGCTGGAGTGGTGCAATGGCGTGATCTTGGCTCACTGCAACCTCCGCCTCCCGGGCTCAGGTGATTCTCTTGCCTCAGCCTCCTGAGTAGCTGGGATTATAGGCACCCACCACCATGCCCAGCTAATTTTTAGTAGAGACAGAGTCTCGCCATGATGGCCAGGCTGGTCTGGAACTCCTGACCTCATGATCCGCCCACCTCGGCCTTCCAAAGTGCTGGGATTACAGGCGTGAGTCACCGTGCCTGGCCTATGATTTTTATTTCTTAAAATTTATTGAGACTTGTTTTGTGACCTATCATATGGTCTATCTTGGAGAATGTTCTGTGTGCTAATGAGAAGAATGTATATTCCGTAGTTCTTAGGTAGAGTGTTCTGTAAATGTCTGCTAGGTCCATTTGTTCTAGAGTATAGTTTAAGTCCAGTGTTTCTTTTTTGACTTTCAGCCTTGATGATCTGTCTAGTGCTGTCAGTTGAGTGTTAAAGTCCTCCACTATTGTGTTGCTGTATATCCTTTCTTAGGTCTAGTAATTGCTTTATGAATCTGGGAGCTCTAGCATTAGATACATATATATTTAGGATTGTTATATCTTCTTGTTGAATTGATCCTTTCATCAATTTATAATGCCCTTCTTTCTCTTTTTTTACTGTTGTTGCATTAAAGTCTGTTTTATCTGATATAATAATAGCTGCTCCCACTCACTTTTGGTCTCCATTTGCATGAAATACTTTTATCCACATCTTTATCTTGAGTCTATAAGAATCCTTATATGTTAGCTGTGTCTCCTGAAGATAGCAGATATTTGGTCTTTGATTTTTTTTAAGTCGATTCTGCCAATCTATCTTTTAAATGTATCATTTAGGGCATTTGCATTTGACATTAATATTGAGATGTGAAATATTCTTCCAGCCATGTGTTGATTTTATAATTGTGTTATTATTTTATAAGCCCCGTGAATGTTATGCTTTCAGGAGTTTCCATTCTGGTGTATATACACCTTTTGGTTCAAGATTTGGAACCCCTTTTAGCATTTATTGTAGAATTGGTTTATCGTTGACAAATTCTCTCAGCATTTGCTTGTTTAAGAAAGACTTTATTTCTCCTTTATTTATTCAACTTAGTATTGCTAGATACAGAATTCTCGACTGACAGTTTTTTTCTGTTTAAGGAGACTGAAGTCAGGACCCCAGTCCCTAATGGCTTATAAGGTTTCTGCTGAGAAGTCTGCTGTTGGTCTGATAAGTTTTCCTTTATATGTTACTTGATATTTGGTCTCACTACTCTTAAAATTCTTTCCTTCATATTGATTGGATAACCTGGTGACTATATGCCTTGGTGATGCCCTTTTTGAATCCATTCTACCAATCTGTATCTTTTAAGTTGATCATTTAGACTATTTGCATTTGACATTAATATTGAGCTTCTGGGCTAGGCACAGTGAATCAGCCCTATAATCCCAGCACTTTGGGAGGCCAAGGTGGGAGGATTACTTGAGGTCAAGAGTTCGAGACCAGCCTGGCCAACATGGTGAAACCCTGTCTCTACTAAAAATACAAAAATTTGCCGTGTGGTGGTGGGCACCCATAATCCCAGCTACTCGGAAGGCTGAGGCAGAAGAATCACTTGAACCTGGGAGGCAGAGGTTGCAGTGAGATCATGCCACTGCACTCCAGTCTGGGTGACAGAGCAAGACTCTGTCTCAAAAAAAAAAACAAAAAATTGCTTCTCATATTTGGATGTCTAGATTTCTAGCAAGGCCAGAGAAATTTTCCTCAATCATTCCCTCAAATAAGTTTTCCAAATTTTAACTTTTTCTTCAGCCTCAGGAGCACCTATATTTCTTAGGTTTTGCCAATTTATATAATCCCATATTTTTTGGAGACTTTGATTATTGCTTTTAATTCTTTTCTCCTTTATATTTATCTGATTGGGTTAATTCAAAAGCCTTGTCTTTAGGCTCTGAAATTCTTTCTTCTAGTTGGTCTATTCTATCGTTAGGACTTTCTACTGCATTTTGTAGTTTCCTAAATGTGTCTTTCATTTCCAGAAGTTCTGATTGGATTTTCTTTAAAATAGGTATCTGTTTAGAAAATTTTTCATTTATATCCTGATTTTCTAAAATTTTTTATGTTGGCTTTTAAAATTTAAGTTGGTTTTAATTTCTTTATGTTGATTTAATTTCTTTATGTTTGTTTCTCTTGTATCTCCTTGAACAACTTAATAATTAACCTTTTTAATTCTTTGTCATGTATTTCAAATATTTCATTTTGATTTGGATCTACTGCTGGAGAGTTAGTGTGATCTTTTGGGGGTGTTATAGAACCGTATTTATTTATATTGCCAGAATTATTTTCTTGGTTCCTTCTTATTTGGGTAAACTATTTATTATTATTCTTGAATTTATTTTTTTATTAGACTGGTTTTTTATATCTCTTGTTTCCCCTTGAGGATGTGACTTTAATGTTTATAGTTTATTGTCACCTAGCTTCAGCTCTGAGTGCTTTCAGTGGTGAAGACTCTGTATGAGTTCCTTGGTTATGGAGAATCTTTGTGTGATGGCTTTCTTCGATGCTGGCTGCAATAATGACGTGCTGGGTGTGTGAGCAGGTTCGTTGTCCCCTGTTGGGCTGGAATGGCAGGGGTCTTATGAAGCTTATCTCATTCCCCAGAGATGTGCACTGAAAATTTTTTTTCCCTAGTATTTTTTATTCACTGGATTGAACAATTCAGGCTTCTGGCCAGTTTGAGGTGCCCACAGGTCAAAACTAGCTATGGCTAAAGCAGGCGGATAAATACAAACCCTAGTATAGGCAGAGATCCCAGCCTTTACAGCAGTGGCTGGGGAAGTTATCAGTGAGATGCACTGAGGTCTTTTCAAGGGTAGATAGGGAGCTGCCACAGCTCTGCTTCCAGGCCAGCAGAAAAGTGATCCACCTTCCCATCACACCCCTAACTCAGTGTTCCAGCTGTTCACATCAGAGAGGCACCTCTTTTCATCTGCAGGAAGGCTCATGCTCCATGTAGAGAGGGGTTGTGACTCTACATTTCAAACAAGCCTCGATGGCACTCTTCCTTTGAGAATATTCCTTTAAGAATCCTCCAGAAATGTTCAGGAATGGTCCTGAAATGTTCCAGAAAGGGTGTCTACAGATCTACCCATGCCATGCTCCCGTAGGAGTTGCCCCAGCTGTGTCTATAATGGTAGATGAGAGGGAGAAGAGGTCCCCTTCTCCACGACCCTTCATGAGTACAAGGGCTGCCTGACTGTTGGGTTAAGAGCCACAGACTTTCCTCACTAAGCCCAGAACTGTACCTGTGCCTCTGCTGAAAGAAACTTCCCACAAGTGGAAAGTTCAGGGACTCAAGGCCTGCGGTCTTGTTTCTTTTGTCCCATGGGGTGTTCCTTAATGTGGTGCACTCCCCCTCCCTCTAAGAGTAGGAGTCTCTGAGAACAAGACTACTGTGAATGCTGCTGTTCTACTGGGTCTAGCCACCCAGTGGGGCTGCCACACTTCAGGCTGGTACTAGGGAATGTCTGCAAGGGATCCAGTGATGTGACATGTCCTCTAGTCTCACAGCAGTGGGCACCAGCACCAGCTCTGATGGAGGTAGGAGGGCAGTGACGTAGACTCTGAGATTTCCTTAGTTATAAATAGCCTTAGTGTGTTGGCTTTTTCAAATGTCAGCAGTAGTAGTAATGTACAGGGCATGTGGACAGACTCAAGACCTACTGGTTAGCTAGGGTGATGCAGGCAATGGTGAAGGCTGAGGTCACACAAAAGTTTTCTTTCTCCAGGGCTCTGTGTGATTGTTCCTGCAGATGTTGTAAAAGACTGGAGGCAGTTGGCTTCCAGCCACGACGTGGCACTTGCAAAACAGCACCAGTGGTAGTAGCTGTGAAATTTGTGCTTGCCTTATGTTACCGAAAGGAGGTATTCCAGTGCCTTGGGCAATGGGTGAGGCCATGGAGAGCCCAAAGGACCCTGTCCATGGTGCTACACTACCAAGGTGTGTGGAGGGGCAAAGCCAAGTGGGGGCTGGGTCAGGCAAGTCCATGCTCTGATTTCCCAGGAGCAGGCACAGGCAGTTTCCTGGCCACTGGGGTAATATTCCAGGGAGAAGCATAGCTATAATATTAACATTGTTATGAAAAATTATTTTAAATTAGAAATTAAAATGTATCAGAAACGCATTCTTACCAATATGAATGGAGCTTTTCCCTCAAATAATACAGTCAAGGATAAATATTATTTATTGATAAAATAAGGATCAGGATCGATTCTAGTCTCATTATAGCAATAAGTTTTAAGAAAAATTGTTCACATAAGTAAGCCGATGAAAATGAAAGTTTTGTTGTAATAGTACTACTCAGTTCTTTGAGCTCCCTCTAAATTATATTGCAAAAACACATAGTAATCTGTCCTCAAAATAAGTTTTTTTAGTGATTTATCAGGTGGTATCTGTTTCCAATTTTTGAAAGCAAAATTTGGAAGGCAACTTTCTTGCAAAATGATTTACTATTCTTAGGAGTCTATGAGTTTCTCAATTGCTAAGAAATATAACAAAATGGCTTTCCAAAACACATTGGATAGCTTGATTTGCCCTCTAGATTCACTCTTAACATTGCTTTGAGCTCCAGGTTAAAGACTGACTACTCCTTTGCCTTTCAGCACCTGATTTAGTTCAATCAGTAGGAGGCTCTCAAGAGACTTGAGATCTAGAGAAAAGCGAGATCAAGATATTTTTCCTTGACTTCATTCCTGGTTTGGTTATCTCAGCATCTACCAGGCAGTCATTTGCACAGCTACTCACATTGTGTTCTAGTTATCATTCCCTCCTTTGGTCCTCCAGGTCCAGAAGTGGTAACACCTCCCTGCAGTTACTAGTCCCAGGGTCCTGTGCTATTTCTGCTATTTCCCTGAGTCCTGCAGATAACTTTATAAATAATTGTTTTAATAAATTAACTTAAAATTGCCCAGTTTGAGAGTGCCATTTGTTTCCTACTGAAATCAATACCAATAGATTAGAATTTATCAAATGACTATTAACTACAGCTGTTCCTTTTTTTTTATTTTGCTCAGAAATACCCTGTTGATGGGGTCAAAATTAGATGAAACTAGAGTAAAACATCTCACACTATTAGCAAAGAAAGGTAAATTATGAATAAATAATTTCAAGAATAAAAATGGGTCATACAGACAATTAAAAAAGTTCAATTATTTTATTAAATTTATGAGTCAATTTGATTATTTATATAAAATAAGCAAATACCTAGAAGTAAACAATTTACCAAAACCGACACAAGAAGAAACAGAAAAATTGGATTAGTCAGATAACTACTAAAGAGATTGCAAACTCGTCAATTTATTTAATTTATAATTAAAAACCTTCTCATAAAGAACATTCCTTGCCCAGATGGTTGTTTCAGTGGTGAATTCTACCAAATATTTAAAGATGAAACAATTCCAAATTTACTCTGGCTCTCCCAGAGTACAGAGAAAGAGACCACTGCCAAATTATAACTGTGATTTCAAAAACTGAAAAGGCATTATTACAAAGGAAAAAAAAGGTATAGGCCAATCTCACTTTTGCCATAATGAACATAAATATAAAATTCCTAAATAAATTGGAAAAAGAAGTTCTTTTATATCAAAAATAAGAAAAAATCATAAACAAGTGGAGTTATAGTAATTGAATTTGGTCTCACACTCAAATTTAATCAGTGAAAATTATCATATTAACAGACTACAGAAGAAAAATTGTATGATCATATCAATATATGTAGAAAAAGCTTTTGGATGTTGATAAGATTCAACATACATTTTCAAAAACAACAACAAAAGTATTAAAAACTAATAATAGAAGGGAGATTTCTTAGTCTCATATAGAACATCCACCAAAAAACATATTGCAATCATCATACTTACTGGTGAAATCCAGTACAATCAGGCAGTGAAAGGAAAATGCAGTGTAAACATTGGGAACAAAACTATCAATGCATAAAAGTTTTTAAAACTTCTAATAAATTATTAGCAAGAATCAGCAAGTAGGTAGAATACAAAGAAATGGCCCAGCATTTCATTTCAGGCTCCAAAAAGGCTGTATTTCACACACACACAAAAAGGCAAACCAGAAATAAAGAGCAGGCCTTACAAAAATGAAAACCTAGGCTCAAATGAGCTTCATCTTAATCAGATTTAGCTGACAGGCTACTACTTTACCTATCCACCATCAGCTAATGAACCCCTCTCTGAAGAAAAATTATAAGCCAGAGCATATACAATTCTTCATACAATTTCTAGCATTTAATTAAGAATTAGCAGACACATAAAGAGACAGGAAAAAAAAAATAATTAAATGAAAAAAAAAAAGACAGCCCCTACGGGATGGATACAGGAATTATCAAAAACAGATTTTAAAATCATTGTGATTGATATGTTCAAAAATTAGAAGAAAAGATTGGGAATTTTTCCAAAAAACTAGAAACAATGAAGAACAGTTTTAGAAATGAAAAAAAAATTGAAATTAAGAAAACAATAGAATAAGAGATTCAACACAGCTTGAGAGAGGATTTGTGACTCTGATTTCCGAATAGAAAATAGGCCAGTAGAAAATATTTAGATTGAAACAAAAAGAGAAAGGGGAATGGAAAAATACAGAGAAGAGAATAAGAGAGATATGGACTTTAAAAACAATCTAACAAGCCGGGCGTGGTGGCTCATGCCTGTAATCCCAGCATTTTAGGAGGCCAAGGCAGGCGGATCATCTGAGGTCAGAAGTTTGAGACTAGCCCGGCCAACAAGGTGAAACCCTGTCTCCACAAAAAAAGGCTGAGGAAGGAGAAGTGCTTGAACCTGGGAGGCGGAGGTTGTAGTGAGCCACGATAGTGCAGCTGCACTCCAGCCTGGGAAACAAAGTGAGACTCCATCTCAAAAAAACAAAAAACTGAAAAAAACAACAAAAAAAACCCAAAACAGTCTAACATAGGTGTAATTAGAGACCTACCAAAAAAAAAAAAAAAAAAAGGAAATTAAAGCAGAAGCATTATTTGTAACTAATGTTCAACAAATGTTCAAAAGTAATCAGATTTTAAGCTGCTGATTCAAGAAGCAATACAAATGGCAAGAAGAAGAAAAAGAGCACACCAAATAGAAGTAAAAGCCAGTGACCAGAAGAAATCTTAAAACCTGCCAAGGGGAGCAGGAGGAGGCAAACTGTCTATACAAGAAGCAAAAATAAAATTGATCGCTAATTTCTTAGCAGAAACTACATAAATCAGAACACAATGAAAACTATCTTAAGGTTCCAAACAAATAAAAACTGAATGTAAGTTCTATATTGAGTTAAGAAAAATCTTATAAAATCAAAGAGGGTGTGTTAATGGCATTTCCAGGAAAAAAGAAAATCAGAAAATTCATCATAAATAGATTCAGATTCAAAGGAATACAAGTAAAGAATTTTTCAGGAGGGGAAAAGAATCTTCCAGATGAAGGAAGAGAAATTCAGGGTAATTTGAAGGGTAATGGAAAAGGAGTGAGGAAATCAAAATGAATATTTACTATATTAAGTCAGGAAAATAATGATTTCTAGTATTTAAAACATATGTAGAATTAAAATACAAAAAAGCATGAAAGGCAGGTGAGATCAAACAGAGTTAAAGTGTTCTAAGGTGTTTGTGTTTTCAAAGATCTGGTTTAAAAAAACCACAGTGGCTCACCCCTGTAATTCCAGCACTCTGGGAGGCCAAGGTAGGTGGATCACCTGAGGTCAGAAGTTTGAAACCAGCCTGATCGACATGGTGAAACCTCGTCTCTACTAAAAATACATAAATTAGCTGGACACAGTGGCATGCACCTGTAATCCCAGCTACTGAGGTGGCTGAGGCAGTAGAATTGCTTGAACCTGGGAGGCAGACGTTGCAGTGAGCGGAGATTGCACCACTGCACTTTAGCCTAGGCGACAAAGTGAGACTGTCAACAAAAACAAACACTAGTTAAAATTAAAATTAGATATTAGTAGGTCAAGAAAGCCTAATGTAATACAGAAGGTAAATAATGTAAAACTAATAAGGTAATTTAGAACAGAGTTAAATAATAATATTTAATTGATGAGTCCAAGGGAGGAAATAAAGCAAAGAGTATATAATGAGTAGACCCAATAGAAAACAAATACGGTTGACCCTTGAACGAAAACGGTTTGAACTGCATGGGCACACTCACACAAGGATTTTTTTCAATAAAATTTACACTGGGTGTGCCTGCATCTCCTGCTCCCCTTCCACCTCCTCCATCTCTTCCACCTCTGCCACCCCTGAGACAGCAAGACCAGTCCCTCCTCTTCCTCCTCCTCCTCAGCCTACTCAACATGAAGATGAAGAGGCTGAAGACCTTGTGATGATCCACTTCCACTTAATGAATAGTAAATATTTTTCTCTTCCTTAGGATTTTCTTAACATTTTCTTTCCTCTAACTTACTTTATTGCAAGAATACAGTGTATAATACATACAATATACAAAGTATGTGTTGACTATTTGTTATCAAGAAGGCTTTTGGTCAACAGTAGGCTATTGGTAGTTAAATTAGCCGGGAGTCAAAAATGTTATGTGGATTTTCAACCTTGCCCCAGGGAGTCAGTGCCCCAGTCCCTCATTGATCAAGAGTCAACAGCAGTTGCATCAAGGATCACACTGAAGGTCAGATCGTCCCACACTCTTCTTTACTACCCTCCAGTGGTTTCTGGTTGCAAATAAGATCAAATACTCCATCTCTGATTTCACCTATTTTCACCCCCCTCCTTCCTGACTTCACTCTAGCTTCACTAGCTTCTCTGCACCTTGAATGTGCCAAGCATCTGCCCTTTAGGAACTTTGCACTCACTCTTCACTCTGTCTAGATGGCTCTTTTCCATATATTTCCAAGAATAGCCTGACTCTAATATTATGTCCTTCAAATGGCATCCCATGGCCTCCACTCTAAATTAATCAGTTAGTTATCCCATTCTAGGTTACCACACCACCCTTATTTTGTTTTCAGCTTCATAGCACTGATCCTCTGAATTTATGTTAGTCATTTTATTCTTCATTATGTTTTTTTCTACTCTACCATAACATAAGCTCTATAAAAACAAAGACCTTATTTGTTTCTGTTCTTTACCTAATCACGGCATATAAAACAGTGCGTGGAATACGGTGTGCATCAAGTAAATATTTATTGAATGGATGAATGAAGTGTCTAATGAAGTGGGTAAGGCACACTAGGCTGTCTTAAAAGAAATACAAATTTCCCAAACATGGAAGTTTATATGTTCATTCTTTTATTGATTAGATGATTTCTGGGATACTGTATTTGAGTCTAAGTATCACATTTTAGAGGCTTTTGCCAGTCTGGAGTTTGAATTTTATCTTAACGACAACAGGAGAAAAATACACAAAACTGCAAATATTTGAAATTGTCATAAGGAAATAGAATAGATAGTTGCCTCCTGTAAACAGAACTATGAATGAGTAAAGGTGAAAGGGATGTAGTTGAAGGTACCTTCAGAATTAAGATACTCCAAATGAAATGCCTTTGTAGTTTTCATTGACAGAAGAAATTGCTGTGATTGAGATGATTGAGGCCGATGCCAGCTAGTCACATATTAGAGATTCTATACACAACATATCTGTAAAAGTGAGAAGTTGGACCGAATGACCTTGAGAGCTCCTTAAAATTTGTTTCTATTCTACAGTGCTATATAATGTCATCACAGTTCAGTTTACACAAAGTAAATACAACTCATAGTAATATTTCCTTAATCATAAAGGATCATTATGGTATTCTCTCCCTATTTTGATTTCTTTCTAATTTTTTCTAACATTTGGTTTCTCCATTCCATTTACTATCTGAAGAATTTTGGTAGGAATGCTTCCAGAACCATATGGCCCTAGTTTGCTATTTCTGCTGTTGCCCCAACCTAATGCCGCCTGGGTGCCTCCCTGCAGCCTCTGATTCACGGTAGCCACCTAACGTTGGACAAATCCAACGTTCATGTTATCTAGATGTTGTGGCAAAATGTTAGTTCATTAATGGCCTGGTCCATGCTTCCCGTTCATGTGGGTCAGAGTGGAGGTAGGGAGGTTTCTCTAACAAGAACGATGTTTGCAGCATTAGTCTTCTTAAGTAAATTTTATTGTCCTTAGCTGATGACCACTGAACTGTCATGATAACATCAGTGAGAGAATAGTATAAGTGTATGCGACTAACACAAGCAGATACCTAGCATTTTATGGGGTGAACATGCTGCATTTGAGATTTATGAGATTGAGGGGGAAAGTTACATGTTTCTAGCATAGGATCTCTTTTTTCTTTTTTCATTCCTTCTTTTCTGATCCACTTCCACTTTCACTGCCAAAAGCCAAGTTCTTATAATGTCATGTGTATTAATGTATTTTGATTTTTTTCATAACTACTCTCAAGTCTCCAGTTTCTGTTCTAGTCAATTAGCCCTAAATACTATTGTTGGTATAATCTATCTAACACATGCCTGATTCCAGAGGTATGAAATCCAGCCCTCCAGCCAGAACCTTTGCAATCAGACCACAATTCACCATTCAGGCCTTATCTGGGCTACTCCTTATCAAATTGTAAGCTTTCCTAAATTCCACCGTGGCTTTGCCTACTTTATTCCCATTTTATGCTCATCTGTAAATCTTCCCCATATTGAAGCACGTAGGAGAGTGAGGAGGATGGTTAGGGTGGAATTCCTGCAAATGGAAGAAAGTGAAGATCAGGAGATGTGTGGGGAGTGGTGGGAGTTTTAGGGTAAAGATACTACAAAGAGATTTGGATAAATTGCAGATAAATATGTTTTTTTTGTATTTAGCCTAGTGTAAAAATGTAAGGTATAGATTTCTGAATTTAATTTTCTGCATACAGATATTTATAATCATTGT